>NC_067159.1:37193563-37493563 GCF_903995435.1 Acomys russatus
CTCATGATTTATGAAAATGCAATTAGATTTTTTTTTTACAACGAACTTATACGAATCAACCTTTTAATACATGTTCATGTTTTATCTTTATATAATTTTAATCATCTACGTATGCAAGCATCTGTGTGAGTCATGATCATTTTGTCTTTTTTCTAGTCATTATCTTTAATGATGTCTTTCTCTTTTTAAAGTTAGCTATAGTTAAATCACTTCTCCCTTTCCCTCCAGTCCTTTGTGTGTCCCTCCTCCCTCTGCTCACAGCTCCCTCTCAAATTTATCACTTTTTATTTATTCCTTGTTATGTATATTTTTCCTTTATACTTGACACCTTCCTAATGTTTTCAGTCCCCAAAGGGGCTGAAGGAGGACATTGAAACTTCTGGAAGTGGAGTTACAGGAAGTGGAGTTACAGATAGTTGTAAGTCCCACTGTGTGGGTACTGAGAGCCAAACCCAGTTCTCTACAAGAGCAGCTAGTGCCCTTTGCTACTAAGCTACCTCTTGGAGGTGGATGTTATTCCTTTTTGAGCCTAGTTTGTAAGAGAATTTGTTTTCATAGTGTTAAACATAAAAATATTTTCCTGTACTTTTTGAAATGATCATAATTTCTTCCTTTAAAATGTTCTGTTTTGAAGTTAAAATATAATCATACCATTTCTCTCTTCTCTTTCCTCTCTCTTACCCTTCACATCTACCTCGCAGCCCCCAGCTCGCTTGTCAATTCATTTCCTCTAGCTCTTTGATTTTTGCCACATGCACATGCAAATACACACACACACACACACACACACACACACACACACACACACACACACACACACACGTCTTCCTAAATATGTAACTACAACCTGATCAGTCTATATACAGTTACTTGATTGTAAATGACTTCAGGGATGACCAACATGGGATTCCTAAACATGACCTGAACACTGATGACACTAATAGGCATGCTAACACAGAAGAGGAATATTTCATGGGTTTTTGACCCTAGACAGAGAACCACAGGCAATCAAGGAATCCTGAGAGCAGGAGAAATCGTCTTCTCCAGGGAAGAAATCCCAAATTGTTGACACAATCTCTTCCTTTATTTTTTTATTGTAATGAAAAAACCTGATTAAATTTCAAATGTTTAAAGACACTCACTTATGCCCACAAACAAGATAGGCATGCAGTTTTATTTCTCAGCATATATTTTAGGCCCCCTCTTTTTTTCTGGTACTGGGGCGAAACTCAGGGCTTTGAACTTACTAGGCAAGTTGTCCACCACTGACCTAAATAGCCAACCCCTGGGCCACTTTATTTTTGTATCAAGTTTTATAGTTTGACTGGCAAGTAGAAAAAATATATGTATGTATATATGTACATATAACATATACATGTATGTATATATACATATATATTATATATGTAATTCTTTATGTTACTCATTTACTACTGTGTAACAAGTTACCCCCAAAACTTAGTGTTTTGAAAGAACAAGATTTATTCATAATTTTTGTTGGCCAATATCATGCAGTTTGATTTTGTATAATGTAGATTTTGTGTCCCTAGTTACCAGTGTCAGAAGGCCACTATCATCTTTAGGCTCACAGACAAGGTTGGGGGCATGATTCATTTCCTTGGTGGTTGTTGGACTAAGGCTTACATTTCTCATGCAGTGTGGGTGGAGACCAGTTTCTTGTTATGTGAACTTCATCTGGTGTCTTATAAGATGTTTTGCTTTATCAAGGTAAGTAAAGGGGGCTAGCAGAAGACAACCTGCTACTGAGAGAAAGTAAAAGGCTAGCAGAAGACAGCCTGCTACTGAGAGAAGAGCTGTATTTTCTCGCACAGCCTTGTCTTAGAGGAAATATCTGATAATTTCACCGTATTTTTCTCATTAGAAGCAAGCCAGTTCTGTAGTTTACTGTCATGGTCTGGTTTACTAGGAGGTAACAAGTCATTGAAAATATGAAGGTTTATGTCAGCCTTTGGTATATTGTAATAACAATCTGGAAACAACCTAGAGGTCTGTCAACTGAAGAATGGATAAAGAAACTGCAGTGCATTTACACAATGGAATACTGCCCAGCTACTAAAAATAAGGAAATCTTAAAAATTTCAGGCAAATGGATGGAACTAGAAATTATCATCCTGAGTGAGGTAATCCAGACTCAGAAAGACACGCATGGTATATACTCACTTATAAGTGAACATTAGCCACATAATACAGGATAAACACACTACCATAAACAGACCTAAAGAAGCTAAATAACAAGGAGGACCCTTGGAAGAATGCTTAATTCTCATTCAGAAGGACAAATAGAATAGATACTGGGAGCAGTTGAAGAGAAAGAACAAGACTGGAACCTACCATAGAGGACCTCTCAAAGACTCCACCCAGCAGATGTAGATGCTGAGACTCACAGCCAACCTTTTGGGTGGAGTGCAGGGAGTCTTATGGAAAAGTTGGGGATAGAAGGACCTGAAGCAGACAGGAGCTCCACTAGGAGACCAATGGAGCCAACAAATCCAGGTGGAGGAGGTGGGGAGTGCTGCAGAGACTGATGCACCAACCAAGGACCATGCATGGTGAGGACCTAGACCCTCTGCTCAGATGTAGTAGACAGGCAGCACAGTCTCCTGGTGGCTCCCATAATATGGGGAGAAAGGACTACTTCTGACATGGACTCTGGTGCCCACATGCTGATCACTTCCCCCTGGTGGGGTGGCCTTGCCAAGTCACAGAGGAAGAGGATACAGGCAGTCCAGATGAGGCTTGACAGGCTGAGGTCAAATGTTAGGGGAGGAGGGCTCCCTTTTCTGAGGACTAGGAGTCAGCGGGAGACCAGGAGGTGATGATGGAGGGGGCTACAATTGGGATGTAAAGTGAACAAATTATTAATAAAATAAGGAAAAAATCAAAGTAATTTTAATTTACAATTCTAAACTAGGAGATCTTTTGAATTACCTTTCAGAGGGATGTTACATTTCTTCTTTTTTTTTTTTGGTGTTGGCAAATGCTACTTTCCAAGGATCTCAGTCTTCCATTTTCATGTTTGAACTTACAGCTAAGGCTCACAGTATTTTACTTGGATATTAACGGAAGATTCAAGAGTAATGTTAATTTCATTTTTGTTCTTGGCTATCTGTATGGCATCTTAATTTTAATTAATAATATTGTTCAAATTTTATGTCTCATCATTATTTTTGTCTTCTGGATTCAGTTTTGGGCTACATTATGTTTCCCTCTCTAAAAAGATTTTTTTTTACAAATTTTTATTGTAATTTTTTTTAGCAGTTATATGATATACATTGTTTCAAGTTCCTATATGGTTACATTTTTATGTAACTTGTGTAAACACCATAAAACAGTGAAAACATTTGAATTTAATTTTACAGTTGGTTAGTTTCTCTTCTTTTTCTTTTCAGTGTGCACATGCACAGTTTTAGACTTTCTATGTCTGGCCTTGAATTTGCTATTCTGCCTCCAGTGGGTGCTAATATTATAGGCATAAGAGCATAAGCATATGCCACCATATCATATCCGGAGAGAGTTTTAACATTGGTATAAATATTATATGTTATACATAAAAAATCAGATAGTAAAATTTTATTATATTATAAGGACAGGTTGATGCATTTTGAGGGCTAAATACACAAAACAACCACAAATGAGATGTAAAACTCCCCAAAAGCATCTGTATGGCACTGTAGCTAGTTTCTTCTATAGTTTGAGACTGTGACGTTTGCTTAGCTATGTTTTACTGACCGATGTGCAATGGAATCAGACTTCCCAGAATGCTCTCAAGGTCCATGCATGTCATTACCTGTGTAGGTCATTATTGTGTGGATCCACTGTTGTTTTTCCAATTGGTGACTATTTATTTGTGCATGCCTTGTGAATAAACATGCCTTGACATATATTCTGTTTCCTTAGTGATTGCTTTAATTAGTCTTAGCTATCACAATCAGAATTTTGGTACCATGGAGCACTGGCAAGACTAATTCCATACGAAGCTGCCTTCCAAAAGTAATACAGCTGAGTGCCACTCCAGCAGCATATGAAAAAGCTAATTGCTTTGGATTTCAGTTACTATCATGGTCATTTATTTACTTATCATGTTTGTTAGTAAATTTAAATGTTGTTTCTTTCTTTTCTTTCTTTTTTCTTTTTTTTTTTTTTTTTTTTTTTTACCACTCTCATAGCTATGGAGTGGTTTCTCATTTTAGTTAAGTTGATTACAGTGCCTTTCCTGGCCAAATCCTCAGCATAGGGTACAGTTGTCACGGCAATCTTCATGGTGTACGTTCATCTATCTCTGTCAGCTATTACCTTCTGTCATCTATCACATGTCTTCATTGTTTACCCCAGTGGAGCCCCTCCCCCATGATTACGTAGGTGCTTTTGTACTCCTGAGAATGTTGAAAGGAACTCTCTAACTTGGGATAATGGCGTCCCCAAAATTCTATTGCCTCCTACATTCTTTAATTCTCTAATGAGCACTCCAATGACAGACAAGAAAGCTAAGGTCGAGTGAGTGTGTATAAGTTGCCCACGCCCTAAGTATTAATAAGCAGAGATTTTAGAACCCAGGGCCAGGTTTTGCAGCTGTAAACATATACTCAAGTTTACTCTGAAATTTGACTGGTAAAATGTTTTGGGATCACCCGTTTTCAAACACCGAGCAACATCTGTTTCAACCCTGACTTCTCAGAGCCTGGTGTGTGACACACACCTGTGATGGTAGCACATGTGAAGCTGAGGGGGGAGGATTATTAAATTGGAGGCCACTCTGGGCTACACAGTAACTTACAGCCTGGGCTTCTGATTGAGACACCGTCTCAAAGGGAACAATCACCATCAAAACCAAAATACCCCAAACACATAAATCCTTATTTTGAAAGCTTTGACCCAATATATGAACATCCTGGATTGCTACATTCCTGGTAATTCACGTTTCAGTAGCTAATCTTGAATAAATACATTGAAATTTACTCCCTGGTCACAGTTATGCTCAGTGCTATGTCAAGCAACCCTGATGGGATGTGCGACTCTCAGAGAATGGTACCTAATAGTCGGATGGGGTAAGTACAGGATGTGTTGATGGAGCTGAATGTACCTTGAGTGTTCATGAATGCATGCACTGCACCCAAGTAGGTCAATTACACTCTTGTTCCTTTCCCAAAGATGCAGAAATTGCTTTAATACTTAGCCTGTAGTAATTAGCATTAAGCACTTGTTGTGTTAAACCTTGTGTTCTTTATCCAAGCCTGGCTCCATTTAGATGGTTGTTGCTATAGGTCAGAGAATATTACTGTAAGTTAGTGGTGGCAGCTGATGTGTGGCTCTGACCTGAGCTCTTTAGAGTTGCATCGGGATTTGGGACCTTAGCACTACCTTCCTTTTACTTAGTCTCACTAGTAATTAATTGTCTGCTGTCAGCAAAAATCTCAATAGCCATATTCTATAGTATCTGCTGAAATCTGTGCTGTTCTTTGATAGTTTGTTCGTAATAGAATTCTTTTAAATAAAACTTATTTAATTATGCAGAGACAATCTCTTGGGGGCAAAAAGCAGGAGATAGTTTCTAATATATGCGTGTTTTGGCATGGATTATTGGCAACAGATGAAGTTTGCAGTTTATTAAATTTAAAACCAGAGGACATGGTATGCAAATGCTAAGCTGGCTAGAACAGAGAAGTTGGAACATAATTTTGATTACTTGGAGAGCTCTTTAAGTACAGAGAACAGCCAAACAGAATACAAGTGGAAACGAGTAACATGGAGATTTCTAGGCCTGGCAGTATAGCTCAGTGATGGAGTGTGTGCTCAACACAAGCAGGTTCCGAGTTTAATTCCCAGTACTAAATAAATAAATAAATAAATAAATAAATAAATAAGCACTAAAAATAATTTTGTAATGTCTTCTTTTGTCTTTCCAAGACTTCTGTCCTATTTTCCTCTAAGTATCCAGCTTCCTGTGGAATAAGGCGGGTTAGTGGGCAGAGAATAAAATATCTTTGGGGAGGAATTAGCAAGAATGGATCAACAAGACCGTCAGCCTCCTTTACAGCAGCAGAGACTCCTGGGGCAGGATTGTAGTGCTGGAAACCTTTCTTGAGAAAATGCTCTGATCTCCTTTAGAGCTGTCTTTGAGCACTTACAGCTAGGTGAGAGGTGTCAGTACTGCTGTTGATGTAGGGGAGATGGAAGCAGTCCACTTTGAATGGAGAGGGAATCTCAAGAGATGTGTGAGAAGGAGATGGAGACGAGATTGTGACAACAAGCTGAATACCATCTCTTGTACATGATTGCTTCTACATGTGCAAGAACACACACTTATGTATGTGTGCCAACTCTTTCCATACTCTTGTGACCCCAGGAGGCAAATTTATGCCTTATTTCCATTTTTCATTTGAAGAAACTGGAACACAAGGACCCTTAGTAACTCATTGAGGATCATACCTGGTGGGGTCATTTACCTCTCATAGCTCCAAAGGAGATAGGTTAGTAGAGAGAACACGGAAGGCAAGGGCCGGCAGCTTCTCTGTTTGAGACCTGTTCAGAGGGATGCAATTACACTGCACATCACCTTTTACTAAGTCCAGGCTTGATCAGAACTGTAGTTACCGAGGATAGTCAGAATGTTTCTGGCATGGGGTGTGGGCCAGAGGTGGTGTTCGAGGTTTCTGGTCTCCAACAGTTTGAAAAATTCTCTTCAGAGAGTTGGAATTCTTGACTTCACCACAAGAAAAGATTTCAGGTATAGCCAGTAAGAGGCAAGTTGTTTTAATGTAGATTTAAGCATAGTGATAAGAAGAAAGGGGCCCAGGAAAGTGGGGACACACCCAGAGTGTCTTGAGTGTGCTGGACTTGAGTGTCTTTATTTTTGTTTTTTTGAGATAAGGTTTCCTGTGTAGCCTTGCCTGTCCTGGACTTACTTTGTAGACCAGGCTGGCCTTGAACTCACAGCGATCTACCTGCCTCTGCCTCCTGAGTGCTGTGAATAAAGGCATGCACCACCATTGCCCAGCTTGAGTGTCTTTAGAAGAGTCAAGTATACACTCTTCGTAGGCTCTGAAGTTGTCTTTTAAAGGACTACCAAGGTTTTGAGATCATGGAGCAGTTTCTAAGATACACCAGGTGGATTGACAGCTGATTATGAGGGTTGCATAGGATATTTTTCTGTAAAGTTAATAGGCATCTATTTCTTTTTAAAAAAGGATTCCTAGAAGGAATTGGGTATGGGAGTAAGGCCGTGCTTAATTTTGTATGTGGTCAGGCTTTAAGCATGGTTTGTTGCTATTTTAATGTTCTTATTTGAAAGTACCTCTCTATAAAAGGAATATTGTCTCTCTATAGGAAACTTTCACCTCAAATTTTGATAATTGTGCAGGATCTCCTGATTCTGAACAAGATTCTTAGCCAGACTCTGGAGTGAGGGGTCTTTTCCCTTCCCAGGTCTTCTTAACTTTCCTTCTTTTTGTATCTTGCCTCAAGAAGAGCTAGACCTGGTGGCTTAATTGAGCCTCTCTATCTGGGGAACAGAAGCCCGCCTGACCCAGGTGCGGAAAGGAAGCTCTGAAGATGATGCAGAGAACCTGGTAAATGGCAGCAGTAGTGAGTGAGTCAAGGTTATGCTAACCTGAACTTGCTGTGGCAAGACAGACCAGACCTAAAACAAAAACAAAAACAAAAACAAAAACAAAAAAACCCAAAACAAACAAACAAACAAAAAAACCCAAGTCCCATGGACAGGAGAGTTAAGTTAGGCATACTCATAGCAGGGAAAAGATACTCAGGAGCCTCAGGTTGCCATGGAGACCCGGAAAAGCAGAGCACATTGCATCTTCTAAAAGCATCACAAACCTTAGTCGTCTCCCCGCCACAATGTGTAATGTGTCATTACAGAGACATTCATGGAGAGCAGGGCTGCCTCAGGCAGTTAGTTTATCTTCTCAGAGAGAATATGTCCCCAGATGAAGTCAGAACTCCTGGATGAGATTAAGGAGATTAAGTTTTAATTGAATTTAGTTAATTTGTTTTCCTTTTAACTAGTGTAGCTAACACAGAGGGCCAGAGAAAGTATGGGAAGAACTTTCATTTTCTTTTCAATCTGAGATAGAGTGGGAGTTAAAGTTTATAAGCCTGCCACAAAGAATGGCTTGGCAGAACAGGAAATATAATGAGAGGGAACAAATGTTGTCAATCGTATAGAAGATGAAAAAAAAATCACATGGAAAATAACCAGGAAAATTAAAGGGAGGAGACAAAATTACTGGAAGAGGACAGGAGAACAACAATTAGCTTCTTGATGGTATCAGCTTACATGGAAACTCACTTAACAAGAAAGAATTTGCAAGACCCTTAATGTCAGTGCTCCCTAGCTGTTACAGAAATATACGAGATTGTTGAAAGGAAAAAACAAAAACCCAAATACTGTGAGTGGGACGGGGAAAGAAATGGCAGCTACAGAGGGAGAATAGCAATTTCTATGTCTCAGTGGGCTGTTCCAGAGCCGCCCACACCTTCATTTGTCAGAATGTACTGTTCTTCCTCCTCATCGTACCCCTGAGCCTGGTCTGGAGGGCGGTGGGTGGAGGGAGAACAGAGTATGGCTACTCCCCCCACCCTCCACAGCTCCCAAACTACCTCAGTTCATTTCACCCTTGCCTGACTACGCCCACAGACTCCCTGGGCAAGGACCTCTTGTGTTTTTATGAGGGCCACTGCAGAGGCTTAGTGCTTGATTCTGTTTCCTGATCCATGTCCTATGTCTTTGCCAGAGCCATCATCCCGAAGCCTGGATGTCCATGACTTCACCCTTTAGCACATCTTCAAGTAGCACTCAGTTTGAGATTGACTTGGCTGAATGCTTCTTTCTTATAGGCAAGGAACTTCAGAAGAATGTAGGGGTTTTCTATTTCATATCCCAGGATTATTTCTGGAAGCTTTCAGTGACTGTAGGGATGGCTACCCTGCTCTTATAGAATCTACAATTTTAATCATTCACCAATCAAAACATATAGATAGTTGTCTTTGTTAGAGTTACTACTATTGCTGTTTAAAAAAAAAAAACCACCATGAGCCAAAAGCAAGTTGGAGAGGAATTGGGTTTATACACCGCACACTTCCACATTGCTGCTCACCACTGAAGGAAGTCGGGGCAGGAACCTGGAGGCAGGAGCTAATGCAAAGGTCATGGTGGATGCTGCTTACTGTCTTGCCTCCTCTGGATTGCTCAGCCTGCTTCCTTATAGAACCCAGAACCACCAGTTCAGGGATGGTACCACTCACAATGGGCTGGGCCCTCCCCCATTGATCACTACTTGAAGAAATGCCTTACAGCTGCGTCGCATGGAGGCATTTCCTCACTGAGGCTTTTCCTCTCTGATGACTCGATCTTGTGTAAAGTTGACACAAAACCAGCCGGTACAATAGTCGAATACAGAGAGGGACAAATTTGAACATAACCACGTGATAAGGCTTGTGGCATCCAAGTGGTATACTACAAGTATCATGCTAGAAAAGCTGTGTCTGTGGTCCCTGGAGAAGAGGCTTAATGAAGACTTATAGCTGGGACTGATCACATGGTCCAGTGGGTAGAGGTGCTTGCAGAAGGCATGAATTTGAGCTCCAGCACCTGTACAGGGAAGTAGAGAACCAACTCTGGCAAGTTGTTCTCTGAACTCCACAATTATGCTCTCTCTCTCTCTCTCTCTCTCTCTCTCTCTCTCTCTCTCTCTCTCTCTCTCTCTCTCTCACACACACACACACACACACACACACACACACACACATTTGAAAGAGCTGCAGCTCATTGCAGATAAACACAGGCTAGTCCATAAGAAAAAATAGGGATATTGGATTGAGAGTAGACAGCAGAAACACACACACACTTGGCCCTTTGCAGTATTCTTGAAAGGTAATTCATACATAGTAAGTCTGTCGGTTTTCGGTGCACAGCTCAGTGAGCTGAGCAAATGAGCCACCCACGTAACCACCACACTGTCATGCAGATGCTCCCCCACCCTGAGCTATGTGCCTGCCCCCTCAGAAGCTAATTTCTTAGCTCTAAGGCACCAGTATGTATCCACCGCTCTGGTTTTACCCCTTTTAGCATTTGTGTAGCTGGAGTCACACTCTATACATTCTTCTATGCTGGGTTTGGGGGGATTGACACCAGCGAATGTAGTTTTCATTGGCTGATAGCAGCTGCATCAGGGGCTATTAAAAATTAGAGGCCTTCTTTAGATTTATAAGACTTGGAAAGTGATGAATTAAATTCTAGCTTTGGTGCTTATTTTCAGTGAAGCTGGGGTCAAGTTAAATAACTTTTTTTTTAAGGATTGCTTTTTTAGCCACTAAAATAGAGGCAAAAGTAAAATATTAAGAAAGTTTGGTTAATTATTTGGCTTTAAAATGGAAATATTGTAGTGGTGGAGTCTGTTTCTTACATTTCAATAGTTGTTCTTTGCCAGGATACTCCTATATACCAATTTATATGTATTTTCTGGCCTAATTACTAATGCTGCCTTCTTATACCCACACCGTGTCTCAGTTTGAAATATAAATTACGCTGGGACCTCAGTTTCTCCTCCTTGCTTCACAATAGAGTACTGAATTTTTTTTTACATTTTTATACATTTAATAGGATAATATCAGATAAAATAATAGGATAGGCATAAGACAAGAACAGAATCAGGATAAAGTATCGGCAAAAGTAAAATATTAAGAAAGTTTGGTTAATTATTTGGCTTTAAAATGGAAATATTGTAGTGGTGGAGTCTGTTTCTTACATTTCAATAGTTGTTCTTTGCCAGGATACTCCTATATACCAATTTATATGTATTTTCTGGCCTAATTACTAATGCTGCCTTCTTATACCCACACCGTGTCTCAGTTTGAAATATAAATTACGCTGGGACCTCAGTTTCTCCTCCTTGCTTCACAATAGAGTACTGAATTTTTTTTTTACATTTTAATACATTTAATAGGATAATGTCAGATAAAATAACAGGATAGGCATAAGACAAGAACAGAATCAGGATAAAGTATCATTGCCATTTTTGTTTATAGGATGGAGTCAGAGAATGGAACAAATTAAAATGACTTTAGGGGAAATTCTGAAATCACCCCCAAGGTAGCTAAGTTACATAATGTTAGGATTCAAATGCCAAATTTTGATTGTGCTACATTATACTTTCCTTGCAGTAGGTGGTCATTTAACTAAATGGTGGCTGATGAGATGTATGGTTTCGGTAGACCTGACACAAATCCAGACATGTTGGAGAAGAGGGAATCTTAACTGGGAAAATGCCAGCCTAGGATTGTGCTATAGGTAAGTCTGTTGTGAGTGTAGTATTAATGGCCCATCCCATGGTGGGGCAGTGCTGTCTCTGACTGGGCAGGTGGTTCTGAGTTCTATAAGGAAACCGCCTAGGCAAGCTATGAAGAGAAAGCCAGTAAGCAATGTTTTCTCCATGGGTTCTGCTTCAGTTCTCTGGCTGAAGCGTGACATGGTGGTCAGAGCTCTAGAGCCATTTGGGGGGGGGCCTATAAGGGGAGCTTGATGATGGGACCCATTTTGAGAAGTCAATAGAAGTCTTGAGTTTTAATTGGTAAACAGGCTTCTATTTATCTTTGAAGTTGATGCTGTTTTACCTTTTGTTGGTCCAACATCTACAGTGAAGGCACCAATCTTTTTTCTCATGCAACATTGAAGTCTTAAAGTCTTGGAACACCAGCAAAGAGCGTTCCTCAGCTAAGGATCACCATAAAAACTTTTTTCTTTTGTTGTCAGTGAAATATAGTGAAGTATAAATATTCTTTATTACGTTTCTGTTCTTCAAGCACAGGACATGTTTATGTTCTGCCTGCAAGGTGGAAGATTGGATTTTATGAGTATGTGAGGGTGTCTAGACTAATGAGTTTGTAATTTGAAGACTTGGGAAACTTGGTCATAAAATAAAGAGACAAGCTATTCTTCTCTGTATAACTGCCATTTAATCACTCAGCTCTTTGCTCACAACTGTAAATTGAAGAATCCTTTGTGTATTCTAAAAGATGTAGGAAAAGACTTACCATGAAACCTCATTTCTTAACCCTTAAAAGAGACTTTTTCCCAAGTTTTATTCAGCCCTTTCTGGTTTTCATAGTTTTTTGTTTGTTTGTTTGCTTGCTTGCTTGCTTTGTTTCAACAGGCAGGAGTTTCTTTCTTTTCTGTATTTGAAGTTCCTCTCTAGCCTCTTGGCATTTCTCTAGGTCCACTGAATGACACAGGAGTGAAGACAGTTAAAGAAAGGCTTACTAGATCAGGTGTGTCACTGTTGCCTTACATGTAGCCACAGGCTTTGTTGTGGGGCATCCTATAAGCTGCATGACTTTGCACTTTTCTGGGGGTCATTGCAGCAGGTCATCCCTGAGTCTCTGTTTGATCACTAACTACATGTACCTTATTTCTCTCTAGAAGCAGATTTATGTATATGTAAGATGGTACACACACACACACACACACACACACACACACACACACACACACACACACACACATATTTAAATTTGATTAGGAATCCCATGGTCCATAACACTCATCCTCCTATGCTAGTGACATGACCCTTAATTCTTGCCTCTAGTTTGTCTTATTTCTATGCTGTTGCCCATGTAACCTGTTTGAAAAAGAATCTTACTATCTTAGCTTACCTTTCTGTGTAAGAAGAGGGTCTTTGTATTTCTGTAACAAACAAATCCTATGGACTGAATGGCTAGGAAACGAGAGAAGTTTCTCTGAGTTGTGGAAGCTGATATAACCAAGATACATATATTTACAACAGATTTGGCAGCTGTAAGGAGCCTGCTTCCCAATTCCCAGTTGTGCCTATTACTTGGTCCTCACGTGGTAGAAAGCACAGGGAAGATATATGAGGTTTTCTTTATAGGGACACTAATCTCATCCATGGAGCTCTGCTCTGGTGACTGAAGTTCTCTGTGACCTTAAGCAGTAAGTGACAGACTAGATCAGTGGTCCTTAATCTTCCCAAGGCTGTGATCATTTAGTACAGTTCCTCATGTTGTGGTGATCCCAACCATAGAATTATTTTTGTTGCTACTTCATAACTGTAATTTTGCTGCTGTTTTGAATTGTAAATGTTTTTGGAGATAGAGGTTTGCCAAAGGGGTCATGATCCATAGGTTGAGAACCACTGGACTAAACCTTCATGAGTGAGAGATGGAATGTGACAGGTTGACAGACAAATTATCCTGGATCATCTTTAGTCTTTTTATAAATGACTGATTACCAACTTCTCTATCTAACCAAACTCCCTGTTTGGTTATATATATGTAACATTTGCCACTTACAGAAAGGATTGTCCACGCTGTTGTAACCTTATGGAAAGGATAACCCAGCTTCCTGCTTTTGCTGCTAAAGTGTCACAAACTGGGAACAAGTATTCAAATGCCTGAGGCTATGGAGGGATTTTTCTCATTTCAAATCACTATACAGGTTAACTTGCACCTGTGTTCTTGGGCCACGACTGTCCTATTTGCTTCAGAATAAATTTTCTTATTTCCTTTGGAGCAAGATCTGTGTTTTGTGTCTACCTGACTCAACCACTTCCTACAAGTCCCAGGCTCAAACAAGGTTTGGTCAACATATAGATAGAGGATAAACATTGTTTTTGTGGAAGGTTGGAAGCAACAGATTTGGGTGGACAACAAGTGTCTTATTTGCCCTGTTTAAACCTGTAACCTATAGTTTGTTCAAGGTGTTTCTTTCTCTTTTGGAGTTAAACTTCCCTCCTTGCACAGCTCCTTTGATTGACTTCCTATTTTCCTCAGTCTACAATTTTCAATTCTCTCAGTCAATCACCAGACTTCCTCCTTTTCTTGATATTTTCCAATTATGAATAATTTTATTTATATTTCTAGCACCCACCAGGCTGAGTTAGGTAACACGTAGACACCAAACACCTTCATCTATTCTCACTGAATGTTGGACCTTCTCTCAGAAAAACCATCTAAGGAAGAAATTGGGACTGTGTAGTGAGGTTGTCCCCAAAGGCAGCCCCAGAATTCTTTGTTTATCATCTTCCATTTGCACAGTGGTCCTCTTGATCTTCAAGACAGCTAGACATTTAGTTCAGTGGCCAAGGTCGTTGTCTCTCAAACATAAGGTGGTTTTTCTTTTTTGCTTGATATTTATGGTAGTCAACAAAGGCTGTGTGTGAGGACTAGCGTGTTTATTTAGCTATCATTAAAACTAGATACTGAGAGCTGGAGGCTGCACCTGGTGATCTACTGAAAGAAATATTACATTAAATTTGGTGGTAGAGTGCTTGTTAGCAAGCATGAAGCCAGATGCTTAATCACTACTACTCTAAAATGAAAAAGCAACTGAGGCCCCCCCCCCCAAAAAATAACCCACCACCATCAAAACCACATGATCTACCTACCTATTTTTGCTGTTTCTATCTGATTGCTTGTTACAGTGAAAGATTTTTCATACTTATAATAGCTAGCCATTTCTGTATGGGGGTTGTCCCAGCAAGATCAATAAAAAATCATCAAAGTATAGTTCATAAGAGATAGTAAATATTAAGCAGAAAATATACTTAAGTTTACTACGCATGCTCACTTTTAGTTCAGAAAGCACTTTGTCAACATGTTCATGGGAGGCTGGTGGTAAGTCAGGTGTGGCTTGGTAAGTGGGGAGGCATGGGGGCTGAAGACTTAGTTTTCACTTAATTACAGAGGGAGCATTAATCACCATCCAGATAAGTATTTATGCCTCATAAAAATGCAGAGGAAGGAACTCTTTCTCAATGGCCCATGACTGTTACCTTAAATATGGATGCTTATGTCCCTGTAGGCAGGCAGGTCCTCACTCTTGATCAAATGTAAGCAGTATAATTGAGGGAGCAAAGTGGAATTAGCATAGCAGTTGCTCCATATGTATTTGTATGTGCATGTGTATGGAGGAGGAGAAGAGCCATTCTCTCAGTTTAGAATTTTTATGGAGATATTGAAACTATTGTCATTTCTCAGGCTACATAAGGACATTTTCCCTGCTTTGAGAGACAACAGACTGTGCTTGAGAGTGAGTCATGGCGACAGTTCCAAATCACTGGCATTTCCTAATCAGTGAAAATGATTTTGTAGAATATTGAGTCTATTAGTACTGTCTTTATTAATTCCAATTAGTGTAGAGGCATTGATAGGTTAATGTAGGGAGTGAAAGAAAGGAGTAAAGGCTTACCTATATATTCAATACTGTCCTGACACTAGAGGGACTGTGAGAAGCTGTGCTTTTCCAAACCTAAAAAAAAAAAAAAAGCCTTTAAAATTACCTTTGTTTACTTATTTATGTGCATGTATTTTCCAGAAGATTGGAATGATGAATGACCATCTTACTCAGCCCCAGGCAAGTGGTGCAAGTGCAGGCCAGAGCTGATCATAGAGCCAAATGGCTTGCAATTCTATTACTAACAAGGTCCCTGAGCGACGCGGGTGCCAGCTCTCATCCCACTCCAGGTCTGTCTTGCTCAGGTCCTGGGTCCTCTTCCCACACGGCATTTCTGTGTTGCCTTCTGGTCAGTATAGCATCACATTAATAATTTTCTTTAGGGCCTCCTAAGTGTCTGAGGACACTTTATTTCTTCTCTACGAGAATCAGTAACTGAATCTGACCACAGGGAGCCTAAAGTTGTTTGTCTGAAATCAGATATCTATGCCATGTAAAGCCAAGGAAACGAACAAGTAAGATACACACAATTGGCCTATGTTCAAATGACTTGTGTGTTATAAAAAACCAAGGAAATGAAAAAGTAAGATATGCACAATTGACCTATGTTCAAATGACTTGTGTGTTATATAAACTCAAGGAAACGAAAAAGTAAGATACACACAATTGACCTATGTTCAAAAGACTTGTGTGTTGATCTAGATTATATTGACTTTTGGGAAGAATAATGACCCTAGAGTCAGGAAGAATTGCTTATATTTTTGTGTCCCACCTCTTGGGCAAGCTTAATTTCTGAGTTGCACTTACTTAATACACTTATTGTTGTGACGATGACACCAGGGAGCGTGTTTAGTGATTAGTGGACACTGGACAGTAAATAAATAGTAAGTACGTATTTTACATTTCTGCAATGTTAATATGTTGTCTTGCTTCTGTGTGATTTCCCCTGATGACGTCCCCTGGGACGTCACCACAGGATGCTTGTAGTTCGCACGTGCTCTAGCACCTGTGAACATATTTTCTGTGCATCTGTATTCTTGGCTTAATTCCAAAGTTATGAATTAAGGTATCGCAGCAAGTATTATTTGAATTCCTTTGCCAGCCTCCTGCAGTACACCAGACAGTGCAGCGTTATAGCAGCTCTATCTCCTTCTTATTGGGCTTGGAGAGTGTTTGGGAAATTTACGGGCAAGAGTAAATCTTCAGGGCTTTAACTTTGTATTAGAACAAAGGGTGTTCCGTGCCGTGGGCTTCTGCTTCAGCCTTTTTTCTTTTAGCATGTTCTCCCCATCCCTTTGTGTGGGTAGTCCTTGGGATGGACCTCAGAGCTTTGAAAGATGCCTTCTCAGTGGCTCCCATCCTTGCCTTATGGCATCCAGTCTTATTTTATTGGCTGGTGTCATATTAGTCTTCAAAAGAGTTCTGAGTGTAGGATCATTAAAGCCCATGGCATTATTAACTTTTAATCTGTTTTAACCTTGACCTTTAACTTCAGGGTCTCATAGTAATTTCCAAACTTATTGAACTATTAAATCCTTTCCTAGAAAGTAAATGTTGTCAGCTTGTTGCTATAGCAACTGTAGCAATATGTGTCTTTGTTTCTGCAAACCCCACGGTCTTGGTCAGAGTTCCTTCAGAAAATTCTTGCTGATGCTTCTGATTAATTAATTATAGTTTCACACTGCTGCCTAACACTTCCTCAACTGCTCTCATTTTGTTAGGATTTCACAGAGGATGGCGTCGGCATTGTTCTGTATTTGATAACCTGCAGCTATGCCTTTCATGGAAGAGTGAAATAACATTAAGTCAGCAGGTGAAACCAAACATGTTGGCAGCCAGAAGGCACAGTGCAGCCTTCTACTAGCTGATGCTCAGTCTCATCTCAGCTATGACAATGATCATAGGGAGGTGGCCCGTGAGCCCCAGTCCAAACTTCTGAGGTGATGCAGGAGTTTGTTTATGTTAGTGCTTGTTGCCCAGGATCTGGGACAATGCGAGGCATAATGAAATCTGATTTTAAAGCTTTAGAGAAACACAGCTAGAGCAGGCTGGTGACTTTGTGCACAGGAAACCAGAAGAACAGCTCCATGCAGGTTTTTAAATTTCTCTATCAGGACATCAGTGAGGATGTGATAAAAGAAACTTTCCCAACTCCCATTCCCTAAACCTTTGCACACTTAAGACACAGGTACTTCAATTCCTTGTTTTTGCTGCAGCCAGGAAGCAAGTGGAATAATTTGAATCTTTGGGGACGCTCCCTTGTCTTGGAATTGGGTCACGGGGTGAAAAAGAGACAGAGGGAGAGACAAGGATAGAGGAAGAGGGACAGATAGAGAGACTACAAGGCACCTATAATTTGTTTTACACTTGGAAACAGGAAGAATAGGACACCATCTCTTCGCTTACCATTAATAACAAAAACCTACGATTAATTTCTTGTAGAAAGCTGTGATAAATAAGAGTCTCAGAAGGCTGGGGATTTATGTCCCACACTGTGAAAACATGCAATCTTGGGCAAATCACTTACAAGTATGTATCTTTGGTTTGGAATTATAAAATAGTTAGTTAGAGCTATTGAGTCTTGTGTAGGAACAACGTGGCATGAAGCTGTTAAACATGGGTGCCTCCTGAACTCAGGATAGGAATTAAATGTACTCATGCCAAAATTCAAAAGACCCACACAGTCTTTGATAGATTTCACTTGACTAGGAAATAAAACTGATTTGTCAAGAGAAAGGTTAGTGGTTCTAGGCTTCATTAGAAAGGGTGACATTCTAGCTGCTGTCAGCCATGCTATAGAGAGGAACGCCGTAAATATCCAGTTTTTATGAGTTTAGAACCAAGCAGTGTCTTCTCAGCTTGTGCTTATAATTTATAGGAATTTTGGATAGAGAATAAGAACTTAGTCCACAAATTGGTGATACTATACTACAGTAGCTCAAATGTGAGTGTTTAATTAGCTTCTTGTTGCATCTAAATCCAATTAACCACAGAATCATTAAAAAAACACATGTTATTGGGCATCTACTGTGGGTCAGGCACTTGGAGATTTGGACAAGGCAACCTCTCTCTTTTGTATCATGTCACTGGCTGTGTGCCATGTTTTTGTTTGCAAATGTGGTTTTTCTACCTCCTTGTCTTGGCTTTACTTATGAAATATCACCCCTTCTTACTCATGTGTATATTTGGAATATTTTATAACTCTTGAGTATTTGGCTTTGAAAGCTTAGTCTGGTCCCATAATATGTATCTTTTAGGAAAGAATTTCTTTTATTTTTTGAGGTTATAATATAGTTACATCATTCCCCCTTCCCTTTCTCCCTCTAAACCTTCCACAAACCCTTCTATGTTCCCTTTCAAATTCATTGCCTCTTCTTTCCTTAAGTGTTGTTATATGCACATATGCTTATATGTACATATGTCCTCCTAGAATATAAACTTCAATGTATGAATATAAGCGTTCAACCTGCTTAGTGTGTATAATGATACTAGAATGTAGAGCACCTCACAAATTGGGTATGGAAGTGCATCCTTGCAAAATCAGCACTGGGAGAGTAGAGGCAGAAGATTATGTAACAAGTTTACCCAATTAGTGAATACACCTAGCTGCGCAGAAGTCATTGGCAAATTCACTGTTTCTTTCTTAGTCTTTTTTGTTGTTGTTTTCTGTGGGTTGTTATTGTTGTTGTTGTTGTTTGAGACAGGGTTTCCCTGTGTAGCCTTAGCAGTCTTGGACTGGTTTTGCAGACCAAGCTGGCTTCAAACTCTCATCGATCCTCCTGCCTCTGCCTCCCTGAGTACTGCGATTAAAGGTGTATGCCACCATGCCTAGCTTCTATCTTAGTCTTTCTTTAGAAATGCATATTTCACATATTTGTCTTAATGTCCTCTTCTTCTTCCCTAGTTAGAATATAAACCTCATAGGCCAGAGAATTTGTGGTGTCCACCATTGGGCCCTGAACAGTACCAGTCTGTAAAAGGGCCTACACAGGTGTTTATGGATGAAGAAGATTGGGCAAAATTCTAAATAATTCACATGTCAAAGTGTCCACAAACACTCATTTTTTTTTTTTTATGTCAAATCAGGGAAGCACATTGCAACATTTTAGTGGAGTCACCAGAGTCTGAGATGTTACCTTAACACAATACTTTGGTATCAGGAAAAAATTTAAATGTGGTGATTAGCCATTGCTTTTTTATGAGCACAATGCAAGCCTTCTCTGAATTTCATGGTGGCTGAGCCAGGAATGGAATAGCTTCTTCCCAATGTTCATGGTGTGCTTGGTAAAAGGAGAAAGGGCAAATAGTTGTATTAGGGTGTGGCTATCTTCTTATGTGTTTCCAGACTACGTACAATCCCATCATGCAGAGCTGGAGGTGCTCACTCTTGAATCTGAACTATGAGATGTGAAGAAAACTCTAAGTTAGTGGGGTTACTGACTATTCCAGCCGCCATAAGGTATGAGATTCTCAAATGGCCTAGGATATAACTATATAAGTGACAAAAGGGAGCTGCCTCATTAGTGTTCAAGGTAGATACCACCTGTAAAGTGGGGGATGGAGAGAGAAGAGGGAGGGAGAGAGGGAGAGAATGAGTAGATAGATAGAGAGATAGATAGATAGATAGATAGATGATAGATGGATAGAAAGAAAAGAAGGAAAGAAAGAATGAAGGAAGAAAAAAAAGAAAGAAAGAAAAGAGAAAGAAAGAAAGATTATAGAATTGAGTCTAATCGCATCATATACGGTTCTGGTTTATATGTCCTCATAGTAATCCCTCTATTCACCAATTTTCAGACCAATTTTCCTCCATATGCTAGTGAAACTACTTACCATATATACTTTGTATATACTTCCACATAGATGATTTCACCAAGGTACTATTGCTGTATTGTGGTCAAGAGAGTACTATTATAGACTTAAAATAGCTTCTGAGTCATTTGTGCCTGTGGCTAATCCCTGTGTTTCTTGATAGAATAGGAATCCTGCTATTGGTGTATCTCACATGAAGGAAACTGAAGTGGCTTTTGGCCCACAGGAAGCATGGAAGGTCAATGATTACTCTTGTCATTGTCTTCCTTCCAGGCTAATATCTGGTGACAGTCCTAGGCAAACGGGCAGGATGTGTGGGGAACAAAAGATGTCATACACAGAATGAAGAGTGACTGAAAAACCCCATGGAAGCACTTGTTCAAATTTGAGTGGGATCAGAAAGGTGGGGGGAATAAATGGAATGGGTTTCTGAAATTCTATTCAGGCCAGTTCTATGGAGTCTGAAAAGGTTCCCCCTAATTCTGTATTTGCATGATAGCTAGTGCATCCTGCTCAGTGACATTGCCATTTTAAAGTGCAGTAGAGAAGTGATTGGTCATTCTCAGTGAAACTGACCAGGGAGAACATTTGCTTTCAGTGCATTTTGAGATCGGGTTCTTCGCTGGATGTGAATGGTGAAATGCTGGCAGCTCTCACACATTTCTTGACTGGACAGCGGGGTCACTTCTGCTCTTGAGAATAATTCCTAACACTGAAATGCTTCTTCACCTCTGTATCCACAATATGACCAACAAAATTCAGTTCCCATGCTCAGAGACTTGGACTTGGCTGCTGGGGTTATGTAGTTGGATTGTTTATTGATTGCTCCTGAATTGAACATCATTAAAGAACCACAAATTCAAATGATAGCTTGTGGATATTAATTTCTTTGCATTGAAATTTCTCATGACCCACATGTAGCTAGGAGGATTTACCTTGATGCATACTGGGCCGATGCGCCATTAATAGGATAATGCATTTTCTATTGTAGTTGCAGCTGTTGTGGGGATATTTCTGAAAATCTCCTATAAGAGTATTATTGCACACATGAGAATGTATCCAATTTGCCTAAATAAGCCCTGTCTCTCCAATTCCATCACCTTTTGCTTGTTTGCTTCTTTTGAGTTTAGTCTGTTTATGGCCTTCATTTATTCTCAGATTCAAGTTGCTCAAATTTATCCATGCTTGAACAGCTGAATTGAAAACATCATCAGCCAGGCTCTTTCTTCCATGATGTCTTTGAGCTTTCATGCCCTTTGTCCTCCACTCAGCTTGTCCTCTTATTCTAGTCATGAGGAAAGCCATCCAGGGCCCAGCCTTCTCCTAAGAGAGAAGAGGGTGTTCTTTACCTATTTTAGATTTGATTAGTTACCAGAATAAACTGACCAAGAAACAAATCTAATATAAGAAATGGGTGTTTTAATCCTCCTTTATACATAATATAGTGTAATATGACTTGAATACTTCAAAAACATTTTATTTTTCTGATTGTCCGTGTGATACACTGCACTGGGATGTTGGATGTAAGTAGTGATGAGTATAAAGTTATTTTAATCACATATATTTATGAGTTACAGCATGCTGATTAGATGGACACAAGGTGCAATGATCATATTGGATTTCCACCTCCTTAACTGCTTTAAAAACACCTTTGATCTGCAATAGTTGTGCATATTTATAAGGTACAATGTGTTAACTAATACATACTGATAAGTCAAAACCACTAACATCCCCTATTACCAATGTGTATTTGGAGTCTCTGAGGTGCCTTCCTTCCTTCCTTCCTTCCTTCCTTCCTTCCTTCCTTCCTTCCTTCCTTCCTTCTCTCTCTCTCCTTTCTTTTTCTTTTTTGCTTTTCTGAGACACAGTTTCTCTGTGTAAGAGAGCCCTGGCTGTTCTTAACTCGTTTTGTAGACCAGGTTGTCCTTGAACTCACATAGGTCTACCTGACTGCCTGCCTCCTGACTGCTAGGATTAAAGGTGTGTGCCACCACGGCCAGCAGAGATACTTTTCTTCTAGTGATTCATAGCTATTTGTAATATACTGGGAACTGTCAGGTACACTGTTGTATATAACACTAGAATTTATTGCTTCTGTAGCTTTGGTATCCACTATCCACCCTGTTTGGCTCCTCCCCTCACCTTCTCCGGCTCCAGTGAGCATTATTCTACATTCAGTCCTGCCTTCTGGCATCCACATATGAGAGAATACGCAAGGTTTGTCTCTTTGTGTCTGAGTTATTTCACTTGGCATAATGTCCTTCAGTTTCATCCATTTTATTACAAATAACAGGATATCACTCTTTAATCTTCTGTATGCATGTCACAGTTTTGTTTTTATTTTTGGTTGTGAGCCTAGCCTTTAATGGCTGAGCCCTCCTTTAGTAGTTTATTGGGTGGAGATTGCATACTTAACTGTTGGCTCCACATGACCAGATGGGTTCTTTTCTCCAGACACACATGAGTCAAGGTGGGGGATTAACTGTTGCAGAGCTGTGTGCTTGAACTACTAATAGACCTGCCTTGGAAAACATGAACTACTCGCCTCGTTCTAGGAGTATGTTCTCTGATATCCGCCCTTCCTGTGTTTGCACTGTGCTCTTGGCATCAGCAATAGCACAGCGCTGCAGATAGGTGTGGCTGGTATTGGATGGAATTGGATTTGGAACTTCTCAGAGATTTCCTTTGGATTCTGATGTTTCTAGATTCTGGCAAGCCTGTCATTTGCTAGTTGTCAAGTGGGCTGAGTCATTAGTCTGGCTTTGTCATCTGGGAGCTTCTAAATGATTGATATGGTCCTGTGCCATTTCCCAATGGGATGATTAATTTGTCCACTCAGCGCCATTACCTGGTTTTGTAAAAAGTGAAGTAAAATCAATCAGTTGTGCCATGCCTATATACCTGTGAAATCAGCAAGCTGGGAATGAATTCAAACCAGCTGTTCATTCTTTGGTAGTCAGGGAAAAATTCCTTTTGGCAAACCCAAACCTCCAAAGTTGCATTGGCCAAACAAAAAAATCTTCTGTATTTATGTTCTCTGTGTAATGATTTTGTCTAATTTTTTTTCATTTCATAGTCATCCCATTGAGTTTAAAGAGTAAATATTACCTTCATTTTGCAGATAAATATTTTGGCCCTCAGATATTACTTTGAGATCTTACTTAGTTCCTTTGACCTGTAATTATTCTCCTGTAAGGCCCAAATATTAGGTATAAGAGCTTTCCAACAGTGGGACATACCTATGTGCTCAAGTCTGATATCTGATGTACCTATGTGCTCATGTCTGATATCAACTGTACCTATGTGCTCATCTCTGATATTGACGTCTGAAGTTGATGGTTGGTTTGTCTTTTTTGCAAAAGTGTTCTTAAAGATACAGGAAACTGTCTGTTGATTTGTAATGAAGCAAAATAAGTAATATTGATCCCATTCCAGAGTAGAAAGCTGATCTTCTCAGGCAATACAGTCAGCAATCAACAGCTTAAATTCTAGGGTTGGGTGGAGAGGGGCAATTCCATCCCCAGAACTGACTAGAAGTCTGTGAGATAGAGCTGTTCTCTACTTTCTCACACAAATGGTTTCTTCCAAAAGCAAAGTGCTTATTGTGTCCAATATAATGTGGCTCTTGGATGCCATCCCATCAGCAAAGTGGAAACTCATATCTGGTGTTGGTATCCCAATGTGCTGAATCAATAGGAAATGCCTTTGGAAAAACACAACACCAACAGCAATAAATGGCTTTGAAAAATTCCAGCCAAATATTCTATAGCATGAACTGCCAAGAGTTAATCATGTGCCAGCCTTTATCAAATGACAACGCACAACTTTGAATTTTTACCCTTACTTTACCCTTACAAACAATACAGCCTTCATTCTTCAGGCCAAAACTATTTTTTTTTAAAAGCTGAGATTTCTCCTTGTATAGACCTTTAGTTTTCTTACCAAACACTTCCTTTATCCCTATGATAGTGTTGGCTTCTGTCCTCATCATCCACATGTAAACATAGTTCCCGTTATTCCCCAACCATGAGTATGAGGGCAAATTTTGACTGTTTTGTTTGTTTGTTTGTTTTCTTTTCCAATACAGGGTTTCACTCTGCAGCCTTGGCTATCCTGGACTTGCTTTGTAGACAGGCTGGCCCCAAATTCACAATGATCTGCCTGCCTCTGCCCCCTGAGTGCTGGGATTACAGGTGTGCACCACCAAACCTGGTGAGGGTAAATTTTGAAAACGAGTTATTGTATCATTTTTCACTCATACAGGCAGTCAGGCTGTCAATAAGGATAGATAGAGAGGCTGAATGACTGAAGAGACTAGAGCAGCAAAATTTAGAGGCCACTGAGTGAAGGATAAGACTAGAGTGAGGAGGAGGTGTGAGCCCTGATTCTGGGGAAGTTGATGATAAGAGATGAAAAGGGTTCCTTATCATTATGTTGGTTTTATTTTCTGTTTGTATTGACAACTCGAGTTTTTTGAGGAAGCAGTTAGTTTTTATGATTATTCATTGGAAAAAATACTTTAAATTTGAAAAATTATAGGCAATTCTTAGCAATGATCCAAGATTGGCGTTCATACATATGCAAATTGACACATTTGGCTGCTGGCATTCTTCTTGACTAATGTTGTTTGTGTACATCTGAGACATTATAGAAGTGAATTCTTTTTTTTAAAAATATTTTATTTAATTTTAATTTATGTGTGTTGGTGTGTGGGTGTCAAGTTTTGGAGTTACAGACAGTTGGGAGCTGCCATGTGGGTGCTGGGAATTGAACCCGGGTCCTTTGGAAGAGCAGGCAGTGCTCTTAACCACTGAGCCATCTCTCCAGCCTGTGAATTCTTTTTTAAAAATGTTTTTTATTTACACATAAAATAATTCATATTACATCTCATTTGCTATCCCATCGCATGCATTCCCCCATTCCTCCCTCCCTCCTGCTTTCACCCCATTCCCTTTCCCTATGACTGTGACTGAGGGGGACCTCCTCCCCCTGAATATGATGCTAGGGTATCAAGTATCTTCTTGGTAATCTGCTATCCTTCCTCCGAGTGCCATTGGGCCTCCCCATCAATGGGACATGCCAAATATGGGACACCAGAGATCCTGTGAAAGTCAGTCCCCAGTCTCCACTTAACTGTGGAGAATATTCTGTCCCTTGGCTAGATCTGGGTAGGGGTTTGATGATGACTGCACGTATTGTCCTTGGTTGGTGCCTTAGATCAAGCAGAACCCCTGAGCCCAGATCCGCCCATCATAGTGTTCTTCTTGTAGGTTTCTAGGACCCTCTGGACTTAGGCAAACATCTGATGGATTCCATTCTGGGTCATAAAGATTGGACTGGTAGACAATTTTTGTGGAATAGACCAAGATGAAAATTCCTTCACGCTTTATATATTCTTGACTCTCCTTCCTCCAGCTAAGGAAATGAAATTTTAAACTAAGTTTCTGGTTAACTAAATGTGAGTAACATCAAAGCATCTCAATAAATTTAGATTGACCCATATTTCCTCATGTTGATAATGATGACGGGGAATATTTATCGAGCACTTATAATTGGCCAACGTAGAAAGTCTGGCCTATTACATACATGTATTAAAAACATTATTTCATTTATTGATTTTGGCAAATTGGGGAATTATGATTACTTTCAACTTAAAGATAAAATGAGAAGTTTTGAAAGCCTCACCTGCCCAATGGAACCCCAAAAATTCACCAGAAGAGATAAGATTTAAAGCTCCATCTCATACTTGAGATGTTTTTGTTGCTGTCGTGTTCTTTTGTTCTTGAAGGCTGGGAGCTAAAAGTATGTGAAATAAGTCTCCTAAAATGGTTATATGTAACGTTTAGGTAAATGCTGTGTGGTGGTTTGAATGAGAATGGTCCTTATAGACTCACATGTTTGAAAACTTGATTCAAGCTTGTGAAACTACTTGGGAAGCATTAGAACCTGTGGCCTTGTTGGAGGAGGTAGGTGTGTCACTTGGGGGCTGTGGCTTTGAGTCTTTCATGGTTGCGATCTTAACCTAAGCTTTCAGCTGCTGCTCCAGTGCCACTCATGCTGCCATGAGCCCACCCACTATGGCCATGGGCTTTCTCTGAAACTGTAAACCCGATAAATTCTGTGTTCTATAAAATCCTTAATCATGCCTTAGCATAGCAATAGAAAAGTAACTGAGAAATGACATAATTGCCACAGAAAATATAGGCTTGCTTTGGTACTTTAATATTACCCTTTATCTATTTCAGCTGATTGAATGATGTGCTTACATATATAATTATTAATGTATTTAACTTTCTTACCCTGATCATTCAGAAACCGAGGGCCCAGTTCTTGATTTATTAAAAGATCAAGACAAATATAGTCCTCAACATTACTCACACCACACTTAATTATTTTACATGCTATATTACCTTAATGGTCACTGACAGGTGGCAGAGTAAATAATATTATTTCTGCTTTGCCCATGAAAAGCATCCTCAGAGAAACCAAGTGATTTGCACTATTCTTTTTAACAAGTCATAGAGTCAGGCTGAACATTGGATCAGCTTAACTCACGTCTGTCTGTTATTATTTTACTTTTTCCCCAACCAATATTTCTATTTTTCTGCTCCTCCTACGTTAACACCATATATTGCATAATTTTAAAAATCTATTTAAACAGGATACCTTTTAGTTTGTTGTTGCTGAGTGAAACCAGAGTATGGCCTTCTATGATGAGGCCATCAACAAACCTGATGAATAAAATTTACTCAAGCAGGCTAATGTACTTACGATGACTCCAGCAATTTAGGATGTACATGATTACTGCTTATAAATATATTGACACAACTACAGTTTTCTATACTGAGTGTTGGTCACCAGGAATAAGTGAGCTACATTGCATACAAGATTTTTCCGATCATACCCACCACAACTGTACATCTTTGTGGCATATTTTACAGAGAAGAACAATGTCTTGAGCAAGTGAGGATTCAAATACAAACTTGCGCTATCACATACTAAGCAAGCAGTCAGTGATCAGCAGTTAGCTCTGGGGCGTTGATCATGAAGGAGGTGCTGGGGATTCGTTAGGAAGAACAGTTCCTGCTTACTCCTAGAGAGGTCAGATCATCTGGCAGAGAGACCGTCTGGGAAGGTCACAGGATGACAAGAACGACAAGCCCTCCACCAAGAGATGCTGAGTTGCACTGCAGACCTGTTCAGAGGGTAAACAAAGAAAACACTGCCCAGAACCTACTGTGGCTGTTGAGATAAGAATAATGAGTGGAAGTTGGGCGGTGGTGGCGCACGCCTTTAATCCCAGCACTGGGGAGGCAGAGGCAGGCGGATCGCTGTGAGTTCGAGGCCAGCCTGGTCTACAAAGTGAGTCCAGGACAGCCAAGGCTACACAGAGAAACCCTGTCTCAAAAGAAAAGAAAAAAAAATGAGTGGAAACATAGAAGGATCTGGAAACAATGAGAAGGGCACTTCTAAGTGGAAGAGCTAGAGGGTGCAGACAGAGAGGAGGCGGCTGGGGCTGGGGAGGAGCAGTGACAGTGACAGTTACTAGGGGAGGGCATTCTTTACCAGCACAGCTAAGGAAGAGCAGCAGCTTTTAACCAGTCATTGTTTCCGCAGTGCGTGGATTGCCATAGCCCTTCACCCTCTCAGGAACTAGACTTGCCCTAGCAGAGGTTGACACCCCCTCCGCGGCAAACACATTTATTCTCCCTCGCTCTCTGTACGTCTTGCTTGCTCTATTCTCTGCAAGGCACGCACTCTTCTTGGTTATTACCTTAGCACAGAAGCACAAACAGGACACCCATGCCCGAGAAGGCTGCATGCCTAACGTTAACGCTTCTGGAATGTCAGAGTCAGTGTCGATGTTGAGGTGAGGCTTCAGCGTTGCCTTCGAGCACCTTCTGAGTCCTCCGGCACCACTTTCTAGTCAGACACAAACCCAGGCGACCTCATGAAGGGAGGGCTGTAATGGAAGCCACTAAACAAGATCAAGCCGGACTATGTTGCTTAATTTCCATGGTGCCTGGTGGCTATTCAAATAAGTACCACTCTCCTTGCAGTGTTTACTTTTCAACAGATGGGGATCCACTTGTTTCCTTATAATTTCCATTTTTGCGGGGGAATACTTGTTTTTTCTTCCGGAAATTCTGCAAGCAGGGAAAAGTTACTGCTTGAAGCATTATAGGCCCGTGATGACAAGTAGAGATAATCACGCCTCCCAGTGACCTGGATGTCATGGCGTTGGGAGGTGTAGGAGGGGTGGGAGGGACAGAATGGGCGGAACAGCCTAAGCTTTTTCCCTCCATGTGGTGGTGGTGTTCCTCACAGCACAGATGATAACTTTGCTGTTTGCAATGCGTTTATCCTCAGAGAGCACCGGGAATTCCGCCAGATTTTTGTTCCAACCACCATTTGTCTCTGCTTTAAAATAAGCATTTATGTGGCAAATTCTTCATCAGTTTCTAAAAGGCTGTGTCGGGAAGGCAAAAGTTGCTATTCGTGTTTTATGGATAAGGAAAATTAAAGGAGGGAAGGAACTTGCTGTGAGTGTGTTAGCAAGTTATTAGGGCACGAGGTTTCTAGTGTGTTCTTAAGCTTACTTAATTTTCCTGTAAAACTGACTTGTGCTGTCTGTACTGAAAAGAAAAGAGAATATCAAATCCCAAGAAGAGCAGTTTAATGTATGGGTTACCATATTTCTGGCATATATCACCCCAAATCAGCAAATTTGCCATATGTTTTATTTTTTAAGTTATTGCTTCTTTGGAGGTTATGGTTTATATGTATATTACTTTGTGTATATATGTGTTTTTGGGCACACAGGAATGCACACACACACATATGTCACTCTCCTCTCATGTTTTGAGACAGGGTCTCTCACTGAACCTGGAACTTGCTGATTCAGCTAAACCAGCGGTCCTCAACCTTCCTAACACTGCGGTCCTTTAACACAGCTCCTCATGTTGTAGTGACCCCAACCATAAAATTATTTTCACTGCTACTTTATAGCTGTAATTTTGCTATTGTTATGTATTATAATGTAAACATCTATGTTTTCCAGTGATCTTAAGCGTGTCTCCAAAAGGGGTCACAACCACAGGGGTTGCAACCCACAGGGGGAGGACCACTGGGCTAAACTGTTCTGGGCAGGGAGACGCAGGGATCCTCCTGATTCTATGGCCCCAGTGCTGGGACTGCAGGAGGCTGCCCAGCTTTTATGTGTGTCCAGAATTGGAATTCAGATTTGTGCGCTTGTCACTTTACCCACTGAGCTGTGTCTTCATCTGCCAGTGACTGGACATTTTCTTTTCCCTCTATTAATTTAATGTTTTCAAATTGAAAAAAAATCTTTCAGTTGTTTGACACTACCAGAGATAGTACTTTTAAGAGTAGAAAGAAGCCACAAGGGTCAGACTTCCCTTATCTTTGATGAAAGGAGAAACAAGGTTTTCTTTTCCAGCCTTCCTTTTTTTCCCCCTTCCTTAAAAAAATCATTTATTTTTATTTTATATGCCTTGGTGCTTTGGTTGCATGTTTGTGTGCGAGGGCGTCCAATCTACTAGAACTGGATTTACAGACAATTGTGAGCTGCCATATGGGTGCTGGGAATCGAACCTGGGTCCTTTGGCAGAGCAGCCAGTGAGGGCTTTTAACTGCTGAGCCATCTCTCCAGCCCCTCCAGCTTTCTTTTTTTATGAATCACAAAACAAGCAAGTGAATTTGAACCAGATCTCCAAGCTTATGAATCTAGCTGCCATGCACATCTTTTTCTTTCATCTTGCTTTAAAATAATTTTTTGAAGCTCAAGAATAATTTTATTAGATGTAAAAATCCCTCAAGTACAGGCAAGTTGTAAAATCAAAATTGTTTTAGCTCACCATAGATCTATAGGTTTTATTCTTCCCATTAAATTTCAGAATCAATGTTATTAATTAAATTAATTAATTATATAAAATATTGTGCTGGAATTTTGATTCCACCTGCAATGTCTTTGAAGACAAATTTGGATAATACTGCATCTTATACTAAAATTTTATGTATGACCCATTTTATGCAGATTAAAAAATTTCTTAGTTATTTTCTTCATAAAACTATGGTTATAGTTTTCTGGTAAAATTCAAAGTGTTCTATTGCAATGGCTTTTACAATTATTTTGTTGTTGCTGTTGTTATTGGTGGTGTAAAGAAATGTTCTTTTTATTTTTAAAGCTGATCATTTGCTGAATAACTTTATTGATCACCCTTTACAACATGTAGTAGTTTGGGTGGTTTGGTCTCTGTTATAGATGATGGTATTTTCCAATAATGATAGCTTCACTTCTTATCCAGTTGTAATATTGTTGCAAAGAGAACACCCTAAATAACCTTTGTAGTTCCACTGGCTTTAGGCGAATTTAAAATAACAATCAGCTTCTGAAGTCATCCAGCTGGTCTCTCACTAGCTTCAACATAGATGATGGCTCTTCCTGAGGCTGTGTAACAGATTCAAAGTGCTAGGCAGAGAGAATGCTGCCCCCTCCTGGCCTTTGCAGGGAAAGACTCTCTCTCTCTCTCTCTCTCTCTCTCTCTCTCTGAGTGTGTGTGTGTGTGTGTGTGTGTGTGTGTGTGTTCTAAATCTCCTTTGACTTCTGACTGAGAATAGTAGCCTACTGCCATCAACTCCTGTTCTCCCCCAAAATGTATTTTAATGATTAAGAATTCCTAGGGAAAAGAACTAAACTGCTCATCACACACACACACACACACACACACACACACACACACACACACACACACACACGTTTTTCTTTAAAGTTGCAGGACCCAGGCTATTTGGTGACTACAGAGGACAGCGCCACCTGCACCAGAAAGCAAACTACTCAAAACTGGAATCTCCACTGGATGTGTAACTGTGCTGGTGCCTGTCTATCTGATACAGCCTCTGTAGCTAGCATGCAAGCCTGGGCGTGCAGCACCTCAGAGGGAGAGCGTTTGTTTAGGTAGAGCCTCTTTGATAGCTTGTTAGCTTTCGAAATACGTTCTTCCCTTGCTATAATGAACACAAGCTCCCTTCAACTCACTGGACTTCGTGGATGGCGACCAACGAGCTTGGTTTCCCAGTTTCCTCAGCCTGAGTATCGGACAAGGAGAATTATACTTTTGTACGTTCTTATTTTTCATCTTGGTGGTGCTTGGGATCAAAATTAGGTCCTCACACGTGACAGGCAGTACTTTACCACTGCTGCACTCCCCGCCCTCCTACTTCTGCATGTTTGCTTTCTTTTTTTTTTAAATCAAAACTTTCTGATACAATTAAGCTATGTATTTTTTTTTCCCCTTCTGGACATGGAATGACTATCCTGACAGTTTTAAATTACATTTACACATGATTTTTCTGTTGACTACAATTTGGTTACGGTGTTTTCCTCTTAAGTGTGGGTATTCGTAGATAATATTTTGCTTAGAAATTCTGTGTCAATTTCAGTAATTATTTGGGTTTATATCTTTTATTTCCAGCAGACATTTACTGGGTTGTAGAATCAAGAGTGAACTTTTAAATAAGTAGACAGCTTTCCAGCTTTTTTTTTCCTTAAGACACATCTCTTATGCAGTCCTGTGCCTCGCGTGTAACTCACTGCGTGGATCAGGCAGAGATCCTCTTGCCTCTGCCTCCTGAGAGCTTGGACTAAAGGTGTGTACTTTGGGTACCTGGCCTACATTTCCTGCTTTTCTTTCTTCTTGGAGTTTAAGATAAGAGTGACCTAGCCCTTTGTTGCAATCTCCAAAATATCTCCAGACAACTCACTAATAACTAGTAAAACTGCATGAACCTCTGCAGCCATGGGTGATGCCGTGCAGACAAAGGTGCAGTGTCTCAGAAGGAAAGGCTGCCTGTGAGGATTGCTCTAGTTTCCTTTCCTGTGACAAAATACTATGGCCAAGGACAATTAAGGGCGGATAGGTTTATTTATTTCTTTATTTATTATTAATTTATTCATATTACATTTCAATGGTTATCCCATCCCTTGTATCCTCCCATTCCTCCCTCTCTCCCACTTTCCCCCTACTCCCTTCCCCTATGACTAGGGCAGGGGGACCTCCTCCCCCTGTATATCCTCATAGCAGGCTACCAAGAAGAGGATGGGTTTATTAAGCTTACAGCGTGTTACCCATTGAAGGGGAAAGTCACGGCCAGAAGGCAAATAGGAACATTATTTTGTTTTGTTTTGCCTTATTTTTCGAGACAGGGTTTCTCTGTGTAACCTTGGCTGTCCTGGAATCACTTTGTAGACCAGGCTGGCCTCGAACTCACAGTGATCTGCCTGCCTCTGCCTCCCGAGTACTGGGATTAAAGGCGTGCACCACCAAGCCCGGCTTTACAAATAGGAACTTTAAGGAAGGCCTATTGGCTAGTCCACACAGCATACATAAGCAGGGAACTTAAAGCAAAGACAGACAGCAGACCAGGGAGAAACACTTGTTCGCTAGCTCACTCGCAGGCTCCTGTTCAGCCAGCAAGCTTACTTACATAATCAAGGACCACCCGCAGTGGGCTGGCCTGCGCCCTCCTTCATCAGCTAACAACCAAGGCAGTCTCCCATAGACAAACCCAACAGGCCAATCTGATACAGGCAATTCCTGAGCTGAAGCTCTCTGATCATGTAATTCCAAGTTGTGACAAGGAGATATTTAAAACGAGCCATTTTGGTCCACTCCTTGAATCACACCATGAATCCTGGCTAGAGGAGAAAATACCATATATCGGACACTGATTCAAGGCATACGCAGCCTTGCAAGGAACCCTGGCACAGCCCTCCAGGCTATTGCTACCCAACCGGCACATTGCATGTGTCTTTAAAAGGTTGTTCCGCTATTCTATTAAGCCAGTTGCATCTGGACAGTAGGAGTCATGATAAGAACAGTGACTCTCATTGGTTTGAGACCACAGCTGCACTTGCTTATCTGTGAAGTGAGTTCGATGGTCTAAAGCAATACTGTGTGGCCAATTTGATGTGAGAAATCCCTCTGCTGGAGCTCCATTTTCAGATGATAGGCTGCACTGAGAAGACAGGTAAAAGCTAACTGGGGCACCTATTTACAGGGCTCTTTCAAGGTGGTAGACAAAGACCATTTCTGTTTCTCAGGGAAAGAAATGTATTTGCGTTGGACAAGATTATGAAATGGTTTAGGTTTGGTAAATGTGATGAGGCATAAGTTTTAAAGACATTTATTTATTTATGTTTCTTTATGTGTTATGTGTGTTTGTATGTATGTGCACGTGTGTGTGTGTGTGTACACGCACACATAAAAGTATGTGTGCCAGATGTGTGCAGGTGGCTGCCGTGGCCAGACTAGCATGTAGGATTCCTTGGAACTGGAGGTTCATATTGTGAGTTTCCAGATGTGGGTAGTAAGGACGTGTGTTCTCTAGAAAACTAGGAAATGTTCTTAAACATTGATCCATTTCTCCAGCCGTAAGGCAGGGGGATATAAAGTAATCAGTGGATTATCATTTAATTAATTAACTATTTTGGTCAGGTGAGGATAATATGTTATATTAATTATTTTTCTATTTCTATGACTAAATGGCATGGCCAAGACTGCGTACGGAATTGTTTCAATATGGAGCGATCAACTTTGGCCAAACGTGAGGATGTACAATAGGCCCCCAACAGCACTCTAGAAACAATTGGGGCCTTGAAAGGAATCGTTTGCATAGAATTCTCAGAGAGACACTGATTGGAGGGGTCTCAAAAGAAATGGAAAAGAGTGGATGAAAAGCTTTTTGCTAATTTCTTTGTGGAATTTTGCTGCAACTGTGAGTTGAGAGGAGAGGTAGTTTAAGGCGAAGAGCCATGTAGAAATGCTATCAGCCAGGACAGTAACTCTTGGGAAAGAGATGTTGCCCAGCAGGACCACTACTTGAGTGACAGTACTCTTCCTCTATAATTCTTCCTGCTGTTGCATTACCTGCTTTGTGCGTAACATTTACATACTGTTATCTGCAGGAAGAGACCTGTAATCAAGCTCTTGTCCTTGCCTTTGCCTCTTCCTCAGATACGCAGCCATCTTCCTGATGCTTGGGGAGCATCAGTTTTTAGTTTTTGCTATTACAGTTGTGTTTAAAGTTGCTTGCCTAAACCTATTTCTTTGTCCTTCGTTTAAAAATTTTTCACTATTCTCTTGCTTTTATGTGCACAGCTTGGTGGTAATATTACTACTCCTTGTTTTATTTAGTCTGCTTTGGATGCCATTACTTAGTTTGCAGGAGGACTTCATATGGATTACATTGATTACATTTAGTTACTTTTGATACTTTTGACATCTTATCTGCCTGAAGTATATTTGTCTTTCTGTTTTCTTCTGTTTCATTGAAGAGGTAGATTTTTATTTCAGTTGAAGGTTGTATAGTCAGAATACTTGCTTAGCAACTCTCTTTACGGTGTTAAGAACAATGCACATGTCTATATCTATATCTATATATATATATATATATATATATTTTTTTTTTTTTTAAGAAAAGAAATGTTCCCAGCATGCTTTGCCTGCCTTTATGTTTATTCCTAATGCCAATTTTGACATCAGTTTGCCTTTTTGTGTGTTTACTCAGATGCTGTCTTCACTTTTGTTTCAGTCTGCTGCCTTTTAGTTTGCTTTCTCACCCAGACTTTATTGTGTTTAATAGTTTTAGCTTGCTTCTCTCACTTTCTCCCCCAACCCACCCCAGGAGTGATTTTTCTTTTCCTCTTAAAAAAGTGTTTAAGAATTTCACACATGCATCCAACGTTTTGATCAAGTTCACCCCTCGTTCCATTAATTTCTGGTTCTCCTCCATCTTCTCATTCCTCTATCACTGTTGTCTCCCAATTTCATGCACCTCCCCCCCCCCCCCCCCCACTAATTGAGTACCATCAATGCTGCCAGGATGTGCATGGCTGCAGAGTGATCTACTAGATCTCCAACTAGAGCACAGGCAATCCTCTCGGGAGCCACATCGTTGAATAAAACTGACTATCCTGCTGTCTCAGAAGCCATTAGTTGCCAATAGTTTCTCAACTAAGGGTGGAACCATGTGGCTTTTTCTCTCTCCGTGCTGGAACGTTGTCTGTCTTGATTTTGTGAAAGTCTTGTGCATATGGTCAAAGTCACTCTGAGTTCATATACATACCTGTCATGTAGTCATCCACTGGTCATGGCCTTTACAGTCTTTCTGCCTCTTCTCCCATGATTCTTGAGTACTGGGAGGAGGGCTGTGATAGAGATGTCCCATTTAGGCCTGAGCACTAAGAGTGCTTCTTTTAAGAATCTTTCATCATTGAAATTTTGTACAGTAAATTTTCTGAAGTTTCCCATGTGTCACTGTCTCTTTATTTCGATTTTACTGTGAACTGCGCTTGTTAGCAGACACACCCTACACCAAAAAATCCCATTCTTTCTAAGTGCAAGAAGCATCACTTCACTGTATTTTTCCTTCCAGTGTCCCTGATGAAATATGTGATGTCAGTTTAATTATTGCTCTTTTATAAGTTGTCTGTTCTTTTGCTCCATATGGAATTTTTGCTTTGTTTTTGATGTCCTTGTAATTTATGATAATGTGTTTAGATGTGGATTTTTTTTATTGATTCTATTTGGCACTCTTAGTTTCAATAGTGGAAAAATACAAGATGTGGTTTTGCTATAGATATAAAATACCAAATACATTTGTTAACTCAAATATTTTTCATATTTACCTATGTGGAGGAAATTCACTTGTACACACACCTAATCTACCATTTGTTGATCCAGTGTTATTCTCTGTGCAGTATTTTATGCACATTGTTTCTTTAGCTGCTGAGCAACTTCATGAAGCACATACTACTTATCTTTTGATGAAGCGAATATTGAGTCTAAAGCTTGTGACTTTTCCAAGATCATTGAACTAGGAAATAGTAGACGAAGATGTGATCTGAACCCAGGGTTTTATCCTGAGCTTTCTCCTGTATCTGTCCCAATTTGTGAGTTCTTTGAATGTATTTGAACTAGACTAATAATTTGTGGTTTAGGGAGGAATTTCATTGCATATTAAAAATCACATGATGATTATTTATATTAGGGATGAGAGACTTTCATGTTAATTGCCTTGAGAATATTTTAATACTTTTGTGCAATTATGATGATAACTTAAACTGTTGGAGAGGAGAATGTCTATCAGATTAAATCCTGTAAAGACAGTATTTGCTTATTGTTCTTGTCCCCTACAAACTGTCACCCCATGATTACTGCTGAAATAATGGCATTATTGGTAACACAAATACAAGGTCTGTATTATTTGGAAGAGGAAAGATTACAAATTAAGAGTGGCATGCAGGTACTAACCCTCTAGAAGCCATCAATTGCCAGCACAAGTATCTGTTTGCCACCTATGTGGTCTGTTAATTTTTTTTTAAATCTTTGTTCTGCAATAACCATTTCTGTAATCAAAGTAGAAAGGTGGGGGTGCAGTATCAGAATCAAATCAAACAGTTGGATAGAGATACCAGAGTAGGGGTGGGAAGAATTTAAACCCTGAGGTGCGAATCAGTGTCATCCTACATTCAGTCTCTGAGGTGAGGTTCCTCTCCCGTTAGATTACTTGTGGTTAGGATTTCCACCATAAGCTAGTGCTGTGCCACTGTTTTGAATTGTCAGTGGTGTTTAACATTAAAGAATTTGGAAGAGTATTAATGTGGGCAAAAGCAATCTTGACCATACCAGATAAAGGTCAAAGACAAGCCTCCATTTCTTCTCGACCTCACTTAGCTCTTTTATTGGTGAACTTACTTGTGGCCTGAGAAGAAACATCAGCCTCGCTAATAGTGTTTACTAGCGAAAAGGAGGTTCTTGTCTCCTCGAGGGAAATGATACCAGTTGTTGGGAGTGAAACCCTTATAGTTTTACCTATAATATTAATGTTAGCTATTGATTATTGAGATTGCAACACACTGTTTATGGTTCTGTTGATAACCTGCATGGTTAATATTATTGTCACTTGGAAGATGGAAAAAAAAAAACCCAGAACACATTCCCGAATGCACGCAGCTGTCCATGTCAGAGCGAGGAGTCAAGAAGTCCAGCCTACTGTGCTGATGGCCATATTACATTACATCACCTCCACTCGGCCACCCACGTTTAGTATCATCCATCAGTACTTTATCTGTCTGGTGCTGATTGATTGCTGCTACTGAAGTCCCCTTGGACTTTCCTATTTGATATCATGTTATTAATAAGTTAGTTATGAATAATTTCTTCATCGAAGCCCAAGAGTGAAATGCATTTGTTATTTCAGATCACATTTAACACAATATTTCTCTGCTCAATACCCTTGAGTAGATTTGGATTATGATCGGTTTATCATTGGATTGGTGGTAAATTGGCAGAGATTATCTAAATAATGTAGATTATTTCTTTATGTCTAAATGCTTTAGCAAGAATAATTATATGTTTGATGTTCCAAAGACCACTGATGGATTTCTGCCAGAAGATATATAGATTTGACACAGGTAGGAGGCTGGCCTAGGGACAGCTGGACCATTGGATATGTTTTCTCCTCTCACATTACATCATGGCTCTCCTAATTAGTTTTCTGGAATCTCTTCTGTGCAAAGGCTTATTTGTGACTCAGCAGTTACATTTGTTGCACAGGGATATCTGTCTATTTGTGCCCCATCAAACACACAGTAACTCATGATAAGAGGCTAACCACATTTCAGTTAGTACAAATAAATTAAAAATTAATTCTGCCACCCAGTGAAACCAAGGGATAATTTCATCTTTTTCAGAAATTTCTGTTAGGTATACTACAAATGATGTCTTTTTGTTTTCTTTACGAATGGTTAGTATGGAGCATAGTGGGTAGCATAATAGGCCACGTCATGCTGACTTCTTAAATATATGTTGCAGAGGGGACTCTGGCCTTGTTTATTATCATGTCATAGCCACCATGTTTGGCTCATAGAAGCTCAGTAGATACTTATTCAGTAAGGAATGACAATTGGAGAAGAGCTCATAGAAGTGATGGAAAACAGCATCTGAGTGGCATGGGTGCTGTTATTTTTTTTAATAGAACAACTGGTCAGTGTTTTAATAAAGATAAGACAATTGTCTAGACTTCAAGGCCCAAAGCTGCCCATCACCAGGAAAGAAAAAGCCAGAGTTTAATTGCACTGTCAAGTTCAGCTGTCTCTGTTACAGAGTGAAGCTCAGTTGTTTCCGATATAGAATAGGTGGTTGTCAAGTTGAGGTGGATATTAAAGTATTTCTGGATTAAATTAACTTTTGAAATAAATATTTGTTTTTCCTCAAAGCATTTAGTTTCTCTTGTTGTGGCATGTCAGGAAAAGAAATCAAAGAGTGGCTGGAGAACAACAACAACAAAAAAAGCCCCAGGGGACAGGTCACACCTATAAAGACAAAGCAATGCTCCAGGTTACAGACATCTGGGCTTCCTGTGCGTCTTAGATCTTGCATGTTTGGTCAGCGTGTTTGTGATGACGAAGTCTGGGGCACAGAACCCCGAGATTTCTTGTTTGCACTGTAGTACAGAGTTGAGCTTCCTTTTTACTCTGTTTTTCCACTATGCATTTGATGGCAGTTGTCCTTTATATGCTCATTTAGAAAAAAAAAAAAAAAAAAAGGAAGAAAGACTCATGTAATTAAGCTTGGGATGTAAGTGCCCATTCTGTGGATGCCATTTTCACTATCTAAGCCACGGAGTGACTGTCACCCCATCCGTCTTTGCCCAGGTCTGTGTCTGCTGACCCACGTCTGTTTGAGTGCCCTGAAATTGATTTTCCATTGCACTGTGGAGGGTCTCTTTGCTCATTTTTTTTGTCTTCATTTATGGTTGACAACAATTTTTTTTTTACCACCATAAATGTTCACTTAACAAAAAAATCTCAGTATAAATACGTAAATGACTTAATAATTTTCTTGTGCTAAGAATGAACCCAGGGCTTGTTCACGTTGCTAAGCCATACTATCCCTAAAACATTCCTCTGTCTCAAGATCTATATTTTTAAATTAATTAACTGACAATTTCATACATATATCTAATGTATTTTGACCCCTTTCCCCCATTACATCTGATGTTTCTCCAACTTCTCTGTATCCTCATTTCTAAGTCCTCCTTCTATCTTCGTATCTTTTTAGAAAGATCATAATAACATGTAATTGGGGTTTCTTGCTTAGACCTGGGTGTGGGTTATTTAAGATCACAGCCAACATCCTAGAGGCTATGCTACTGAAAAATATGTCTCCCTTTCCACAGCAGCCATTATGTAATCGCCAATCTCTCTCTAACTTTCAATGTCATAATAAAATAAGCTCTTTAGAGATGGGACATGTTTTCTTAAACAGCCACATCTTGACAGCCATTCATACTTGTTCCCAGGCTTCTCATATGATGATTCTATTTCCTCTTCTTACAGCCATTCCAACCTTGTTTTGTCACCTACCAGTTATCTCCACACACTTAACTACCACAGACTCCAGAGAGTGATCAAATCCTACCATATCACTTTCACAGGTCCTCCACCATTTAACTTCAGTTTCAACATCTTTCTATAGTTTTCTCCCACATCTTTCCTCTACAATAGGATGAGCCTTGCTCATGATGTAGACTTGGAAAGCTTACAGATGCGTTGACATGGAAACAATTTTGATTTAGTGAACTATAGCTATAGGATAGAATGAGAAGATCTGAGCCCAACATGAGTTGGAGATGGCTTCAGTCTCTCTTCTGTTAACTCGACAACTGTGATGGGAGAGGATTAAGTAGACAAAGTCAAAGGTCATACCCTCAGGTTTGATGCTGTTACTTTTCCACCTATGACTCTGGAACCAGCCTGAAATAAGAAGATACATTGTATGGTTCTGGTGCAGTATGTAGCCATCTTAAATTAGGTAGCAAGACTGGGAAGGTGGTGGATCCAGCACTCTGTAGCTTTTAGCTTTTAAGCTACACAACACTCAGGCATTGAAGGTTTGGTCCCTAGGGCATCAGTGCTCACAGATGGCGCTCTTGGGGGATCATGATATCTCTGATCTCAGGAATGGCTTGTTTCATTTATAATTAATAGTTTGTTGAGTCCTGAAGAAAGTATTTGGCTAATGAAGTGAGCTCTTGTCTGCTTCTTGGCCACCATGTACCAAGCTATTTTGCTCTGTCACATGGTTCCTGTCAAAATGATTTTCCTTTTTACAGGAACAGTCCAAGTTAATTGGTGACTGAAACTATAAGCCAAAACAAATATTTTTCTTTTTTACTAATAAATAGTCTTAGGTATTTTGTCATAGCAATGGGAAGCTTATTAACACATGTTAATAAGCTTTAGATACATTATAGGCAGTTAGTCCAAATGGCACAACAGAAGAAAGATGGAACACTGAAAACAATTGATCTGCCAACTGTTTTTTTAAAAGTAATTTATGATAGTAGGTTTTTATTACCTAAGTATATGATCTTGTCTTTTCTATAAATTATACCTTTATGGAACTGGAGAGAAAATAACCTGTGTATAGTATAGGACCATTGGTTCAAGTCCTACTGATGAAAAAGGAGTGCTTATGTTTTCATAATTGTATAGAAAACAGTGTCATATTCCTTCATATACATTATTCCTTTTCTTTATTAAAACATAAACCCCCCCTGTAGTTTTGTTCCATCTGCAAGTAATATGTAACAAACAAAAGAAATCAATTAAGAAACAAATATCTTTAAAGCAAATTTAGATCAGTGGCACTAGGTAAAACAGAGAATTTGACATGTCTTGTTTTTCTTTGCTTCATGTCAAGTAATGATCTAAGTTAGCCTTCTTGGGAACCTAAAGCCAGGTGGTATATTTCTTTTGTTTTCATAGGAGATGATATTAATGTATGATTTAAAAGGATTATATTAAATTACAGAGCTGTATTAAAAAAAAATAACCTATTCAGATTATATCCTGATTGTTGTCTTCTCACTTGTATCTTCCCATTCCCCCCTCCCTCCCTCTTTTCCTCGCTTCCCCTCCCCTAGACCTCTGACAGAAGGGGTCCTCCTCCCCCACCATATGAGTTGGGGGAACCTATCAGGTCTCATTAGGATAGCCTTCTTCACCTTCCTCTGAGTGCCGCTAGGCTTCCCCACCAAAGGGAAGTGGTCAAAGAGGGGGCACCAGAGTTTATGTCAGAGACAGTCTCCACTCTCCCCATAATTGTGGAAAATGAGCTGTTCATTAGCTACATTTGAATAGGGGTTCTAGGCCCCCTGGATACAGATCTGCAAACATTGATGGTTTTCTTGTGGGGATCCTATACACTATGGGTCCTTCTAGCTCCCCATTCTTTCATACCATTCTCGCCTGGAGTCCAATAGTGAGTCCCAGCATCTGTCTGGATTCCCCGCTAAGCGAAGACTCTCAGAACATCCATGTTATGTTAATATCCACTTATAAGTGAGTACATACCATGTGTATCTTTCTGTGTCTGAGTTATCTTACTCAGGATAATCATTTCTAGTTCTATCCATTTGCCTGCAAATTTTAAGATTTCCTTGTTTTTATTAGCTAAGTAGTATTCCATAGTATAAATGTACCACAATTTTTTAAAAGTCTTTTGCTCGATTGAAGGACATCTAAGTTGTTTCCAGATTCTTGCTATTGCAAATAAGACTGCTATGAACATAGTTGAACAAATGTCCTTGCTATGTGGTGGAACATCTTTCAGGTATATGCCCAGTAGTAGTATAGCTGGGTCTTGAGGTGTCCCTATTGCCAGTTTTCTGAGAAAGTGCCAGATTGATTTCCAAAGTGGTTGTACAAGTTTGCACTCCCACCAGCAATGAAGGAGTGTTCTTCCTTTCTCCCATCCTCTCCAGCATGTACTGTCACTTGAGTTTTTGATCTTAGCCATTCTGATGGGTGTAAGATGGAATCTCAGAGTTGTTTTGATTTGCATTTCTCTGATGATTAAGGACTTATAAGAAATATCCAAGGAATAAGTCTGTGAATTTTAATGTAATTTAAGAAAGCTTTGGGTGTTTGCCTGAAGAGGTGTGGCAGAGACAGAGAAGAAAGCATTTTCTTCCCTCAGCTTTTGGGCAGCCTATAGCATAGTGTTTTTCTACAGACTGAGTTATGAAGAGACCTTTGTGTATCTTGAGGGTGCTGGGTGGGACTGGCTCTTAGCTGGAAAACACATTACCTTAGAAAAGATATGAAAACAATTGTGTCATGGCTGAACTATGCTAAACTCCATCATTGCTGTGGAATTCTGGACTAGTGGCTGTGCTGCATGCAGATAGGTGTCTTCCTAGACCTAGTGATTCTGTTCTACAGTTACTATGAACTAGCTACTCTGCCTAATGTGGACATCCTGCACTACATTAAACACATTCAGAAAGTTTGAAATTCAGTTTTATGATTATAAGACAAGCAATTTTTCAGCTGTTGGTAGATGGAATGTTTGATTGATACCTGAGTGTACAGGACCTGCAAACCTGAGACAAATCCCATTCACTGGGGGTATACAGCTTTGTTATGTATCACTGAATTCTATTTTCCCCCTGATTGAGGACTCAATGTGACCAGCTGCCTCACACTAACTCCTACTGCCATCGCTAGAGCTGTCCTCAGAGCCATGCCTTCCCTGCCATGTTCCTGGTACCTTCAGATGAACTATGAACCACAATAAACTGTTTCTTCTTTGAGTTACTTTTGTCATGCGTTTTGTCACAGCAAGAACAAACGTAACTAATACATCAACTAATATTTTTCCAAGGTCCCTTCATTCTATATTCTTGGGAAATGGCACACAGTTGCTGTTTCTTGTGCTATTTTTGATGGTAGGCTAGTATTGGCTTCATAGGATGAGTGATGCAGTATTTATTCTGCATCTGCCCTATGAAAGAGATTATGAATAATTATCACAATTCCTTCTCTAAATATTTGGTAGAATTTGCCAGTGGTCCCATCTGGCGATGCTGTTTCTGTTCTGGAACACTATTAGTCATGACTCCAACTCCTCCAATGGGTACCGACTTGCTTAGATTGGGTCATGCTGCTTGTGTAGATTCTTCTAAACTGTATCTGTCGAAGCATCAGTCTCAGTCTTTTAAGTTAACATATTTGTAGGACTTGATTTGTTCAGCCCCTCTTTTCAAGTTCCTGACTTCTAATCTAACCTTTGCTATTTCTTCTTGGTTATTTATTTATTTAGACTGGATTTGTGCTCCCTAATTTTTTAGGTGTGGAAAACGTACATGTTTTACTTTACATTTTCTTATTTCTAATATATGTATTCGGTTTTCTCTGTCCGCCTTTATTGCAAGGCTTCAGCATTAAGTGCTTTCTCCTGTTGTTGAACCATACTGCTAGGCTGACATTTGCTTTAATAACATTTTGAGGCACAAGAGTGAGAGCACAGGGTAGCAGAAGTAAAAAGCCAGTAGAGATTCCAGGCTTGGGTTTAGGAAAGGGCAAGCTTTCTTGCTGTCCTGAAGAAACTCCCCAACCTCAGGAAAGATCCTCCACATAGGACAATTTTTCTTCTCCTGCTAGACTAAATGATGATTCAGAACCCAGCGTTTGTGCTTCCAACTCTACAATGCTTCTCAGAGATCCCACTCTAACCCCATTTGAACTACGGCTTGGCTTTCTCTCTCTTTACATAGACCCAGGTTTCTAGTTCCTGTGTTAGTTTTCTTCTCTCTACAGAACTTTGAACATTTCCTGCAAGCCCAGGCCTACCAACAAATCTCCTCAACTTCCGATAGCTGAGAAGGTGTCTGTTTTTCCCTTGTGTTTGAGAGGGATAAAGTCACAGGATTCCAGCTTCTTTCGGATGTTTTGTTCTCTCTATATCACAAGTGTTTCATGGCATCGTGTTCATGTTTGAATGGGGTGTGAGAAAGTGACTAGACAGTCATTCTTCCACATATAATGTCCTCCTCCTTTGGCTTTTATCTTTGACTTTTTTATGGTTGGCAATAACAGCTTTTCTCTTGGGCATTCATCATAGCTTAGAGCTACCTGGGATGGAAGTGCCTGTGATTGGGTATCTGGCATCAATTTATATGAATTTTAGATATGTTGATCAAAATAATCCTTCTATCCCTCCTCTATGCTCTTTATAGGTATATTAAGATATCCAACTGAACTTAGTCTATTATGATAGACTCCCTTTCTCAATGGAGTTCTCTTGTTACCTGATCTGGGGAACACCAGATCCCCTAAGGAGTGTCACGTAATCCTCAGGGAAGGTTACAGCCCCAATCCTTTCCCAATAGAATCTGTTCAGCAAGAACATGGAGGATTCTTGGAAATGCCCTACCCTATGCTAAGGAGATCCTATCCTTCAGCGTAAGATCTATAATCATACCTGGAAGTTCTTCCCCCACCCATAGGATAATTACATACTGTGCTCTCCTTCTTGTGATAGAACCCCATGCTACTGCATATACATGAGGCACTACTATACTACTGCATGTAAATCAAGCATCCTGGCACCTTTATCCGTAGCAAATCAGATACAGTCATTCACAAGCCCTTCCCACTGCCCAAGGTTTATAAATCCCTGGTTCACGAATAAAGGTTGGCTAGGTTGCTCTCTCATACAATGTCACTCCACCATGACAATCTGAGAGTCCATTTATTCTAGGGAAGAATCATTGCTGGACACAGCTGCCTTGGCAGCTGCTGACGCCTGTTCCATTACTACTAGCTTGGTACTGACCTCTGGTGAAGTAGCTGCTGGACCTGTGTCTCACCAGACCTGCCTTCTGGCTGTTTTCAGGCATGCTGGTTTTGGGTGTCTGCCTGATTCCTCTGCTGTGCTTAGCACAGCAGCTTAACAAAAGGCTGTTAACATTTTTGGTATCATCACAGGCTTGTAGAATTCCCGAGTTTCCACTGCCATCCAATACCAGCAATCTCATTCTAAAAGATCTAAGTGTAACAGTCTGTGGAAGACTCCTTCCACACCCTTGGCTAGCACAGAGGCCTCACCCTGAGTGCTCTTGATCTGCTCCTTAGTGAGAAATGGAACTTTTGATCTTGAGGTCCATCTGTTCTTGTCTGGAAGCAAACAGCACACCTGGACCAGCCCACGGGACTTGGAATCCAGATTCCCCCTGCTGGACGGTGAATGACACCCTGGTCACTCACAGTTCTTAGCTACTTTTTTGCTGTGTTTTCTGTTTCTGTTCTCTTTGATTTTCAGTGCCTGATGTGCCAACTATCATATACTCAAGCTCACTGATCTTTTTCCCCTTAGCAGTGCTCAGTCTACAAGTTAGTCGACCAAAATCATGTCCATTTTGACTAGAATGTACTTCATTTTAGCATCTCAACTTTTATCTGAGGAGTTCCATGGTTTTACAGCCATGTCTACTGTCTACTTTATTCAATAGAATTATTAGCATAATAAAGTCGCTTTACTTCCTAGCCTGATAACTCAAAGATTGCTGCAATACCGTATTCTAATACTTGCTATATATCTTCAAATTGTAGTTTGTATACCTTTTCCATTTAGATTGCTAGGTGGCCATGGTGTAGTAGGTAAATGAAATGGTTATAAATAGCATTTATTAATACGCTTTGTGACCTTATACTTCAGTCTCAGACTAGAAAGGGTGAATTTACAATTCTTTAGTTGTTACTTACATATTATATACCCTTTGGTGGATGCTAGTATGGGCTAGAATTCCATATTTCTTTCTTCTTTATAGAGGAGACAGACTAGGGCTGTTACCCTTCCAGCAGGTCAGTGATGCTCTGATAATATTCCATGCCAGCAAACATTTGCTGCTAGCTTCTGCAGAGAGCAGATCTTCTGAAAAGAGTGCTAAGGAATACTTTAAAAAGGCCCTTTACCCATTTCTTCCTTGGGAAACATAGAGGAGGGATTGATTTTTCTCTGATGTTTCCTATGGGAATTTCACCAAGCTCTGCAGTTAAAAAAGCCCATGGAAGCATGGGAGCTCATGAAGTTTAAAGCTCTCGGTTGTTCAACTGAGTGAACTGGCTGGCTAAAGGGCAATTTGGCACAAACTAGAGTCATCAGAGAGGAAGGAGCCTCAATTGTGGAAATGAGTCCATAAGATCCTGCTACAAAGCATTTTCTTAATGAGTGGTCAATGGAGGAGGGCCCAGTCTATTTTGGGTGGTGCTATCCTGAGTTGGTGGTCCTGCATGCTATAAGAAAGCAGGGTGAGGGAGCCATGTGAAGCAAGTCAGTGAGCAGCACCCTTCCATGTCCTCTGCATCGACTCCTAACTCTAGAATCCTGCCTTGTTTGAATTCTTGTCCTGACTTCCTTTGGTGACAAGCAGCAATGCAGAACATAGCAGGATAAACCCTTCCCTCCCCAACTTGCCTTTTGGTTATGGTGTTTCATTACAGCAATAGAAGTCCTACCTAAGCCACTGAGCTTCCAGCTGCTCATCCTCCACAGTCAGTGCTCCCACCTATGTTACTTCTGCACTGGTGAGCAGGGACGCCCTGTGTTTGCCTGACTGTGTCTAGCCCTGCAGGTAGTAATTCGCTCTGTGTACTCTGCTCTCTTAAACATCTTAGACAAATTAGTGAGTTTTCAAATTATCTTGCTTTTTCCTTGTCAAGTGAAGGAGTAACTTCTCTTTATTGGGCATCATTGGAAACCAGAAGCCTCCCTTTTAGGCTGTGTTCTTCACCCTCACTACATAGACCATTGATGAGAGCTTGATTTACATAGTGACATCATCAACGGATATTTTTAGTCACACAAAATCACTGTAGTTTTTATCTGAAGACATTGTGTATCAAAATGTTGCCATCTTGGAATGGCACAATTACTAAATGACAAATTAAAACCAGACTCATTTGCTAATAATGTGATATATAGAAAAAAATAATCCAAGTTTTAAGGCCATATATTTAAATACATAGTTCAGAGAGTGTCTCAGGCTTTCATTGTTGTGCTAGATCTACCTCCCTAGTCTCCATCCAAGGGTTTAGTCAGATTATAGATGACGTCTGACAAGCCAGCACATTACTTTCTTTTCCCAGTTGTCTGTTTTGAGTCAGGTAATAATTTGGTCTGATAAGGCGAGGCCAGCCATGAGGTCCATCCAGGCAGTGCACTGGTGGATGACTTACTCCCCAAGTCTGTAAGAGAGTGACACCCAGAGGAGAAATGTGACCTGGATGAACAGCATGTGGAATGTTGAATGTTGATGCCGTAGCCTTGTGATTGTAATGAGAGGCCTCTCATTCTGGTAGCAGCGCTCCCTGACTTAGAATGCCCGCAGGAGAGCAGATGTTTCCTTCACCGTAGAGCAGATATCTGCTATCACTTCTGCACTAGCAACTTAGTTTAGGCTGATTATAGACCAGAAAAAAGGCCCAATATTAAAGTGGTTAGATATTTATACTGGATAATTGGCAAATATTATTGTTAGCAGATGAAGTTGTTCTTAACTGATGTGTTTGCTTTCTGAATCGGATGGGCAGGTTAGTGGCCTTAGGCTTATTTTTCTGTTTCAACTTACAGAGTGTTTGGTGCATGGAACAAAGTTATTTCCTATATCTAAAGCCGATATTTAAGTGATTTTGGCAAATGAGATTCTTCAGTCACTGTTGGTGTGTTATTGTATTCATGTGTGTTTAATGTTGCTACTGAAGTTTTCTGCAAGAGGTAAATGAAGGTAAAGGTTGATGTGTTGATGGTTTTATGTTTGGAAATCGCAGTCCAACTGTGTTATACTAGGATTTTAAGCAGTGAAATTCAATAATTTGGGAGACTTGAAGAGTACAATATTCCAGCATCCGGTTGGGATAGTCCCTAAATCCTTAACTGGTAAGTGTAAGAATTTTATTACATTAGATTTTGTAAAGTTGGTTTTATTGTATTTAATACTGTAATATATTTACATAGCCCTTTGACCATAATTTTTAGTATGAATGTACCAAGCAGATGCCCATTAGTTAGTGGCTCTTATTGTTGAGGTTGCACTACTGCAGTGTAGTTTGATGGATGTGCTTCGGCGTGCTGCTCTGATGTAATTAAAACTATCCTCCAAGCACTGAGGTCCAGCACAATTAGCTGGAACAATTACACTTTCAGCTTGGTGGTTTAACTCAAGAGATACTATTTTTTTGTTCATTAACTGGTTTTTATTCTAAGAAGCAAGGGCAGTTTTCATCCAAGAGGCATTTAAGGGATGTAGGCACGAACACAATGCATACAAGATGTATGACGTTATAAAGATCATAGTTCTGTGTCAACATGCAACTACACTTCACAGTTTTTGCATCTCTCTTTTTTTTTTTTTTTGACATGAAGTGTATATTTTTATAGGAAAAATTTTATGAGGGACCTGACTTGGATATATTTCTTTGCTTTAATATTTCATTCTATGCTGGTCTTCTTGTTAAATGTAATTACATTTGACATCAAATTCCTTCCACTGTTTTTAATGTATTTTATCAGAATGTTCTCATTTTCTTTTAAATTTAAGGCTGGTTGTTTGAATTTAAAGATGTTGACAGGCCTGTCATGTTACAGTTACATTTTAAGTTTTGTCTGTACACTAATTTTCTTTAAAGAAGTTTCTGCTTTACTTTTCATTTCTTGTTATAATTATTATTTGATTTTTCATTGTTATTAGTTATTGGAGAAATTCGATTCGATTGGGCCATATTTACTCCCCTCTACCCAGGTCTACTCCCCACCTCTTCATCAACTCACCGTTGTTATCCTCACATTTTCTTTCTCTCTAAGTCCATTCATGCTACCTACATGAGGGCGTTTCGCTTTCTACTGGAGTGTGGGGCACCTGCCAGGGCTCACACTCTTCAGGAAAACTGATTCTCCCTCTCTCAGAAGCTATCAGATATCAATAGCTCTTCAGCTAGTGGTAGGATTTCCTGCCCACTTCCCCTCTCTGCATTGGGATTGGGTCTGGCTTGACCTTGGGCAGGTCTTGTGCCTGCTGTTACAATTTCTGTGAATTCATATGCACAACTGTCTTGCTGTGGTCCCAAGGTACTGCTTCCTTGCAGTCATCTCATGTTCTTAGGATCCTTTTGTCCCCAGGGCCTTGGAAGTCAGTGTTATCCACCCACGAAGAGTACTTCTGTTAATACACTTATTTTTTGATTAGCATAATTATCAGGTCTTCTTATGGCCTTTAGCTTTGTTTAACCCTATTGCTAACCAATCATCTTCTCCATTTATTTCCCTGTCCTCCCTCTCCCATTACGCCTTCTCACTCCTAGTACCCACCCTTCCACTTTTGAACCACGTATGTTCTGCCTTGCCTTCTGAAAGAACCCCTCTCTCATTGGCTCTTTTCTAGTGTCCCTGGACTTACATATGTCCACTCCACATCGATGCACATACATGAAAGTTAGAAGGCAGGAGTGGCATGAGAGAGAACCTGTGTTTTGTCTTTTTGAACTTGAGTTACCTCACTTAATTTCTGAGTTCATCCATTTTCCTGCAAATTTCCTAATTCCATTTCTCCTTATGGCTTAATAAATCTTCACTGTGCGTATGCATCACAGTTTTATTATCCATTTACGTGCTAATGAACATCAAGGCTGATTCCATTTCTCTTGCTATAATGAACCGAGCAGCGACAAACCTGGGCATGCAAGCATCTATGTGTTAGGATACGGGGTCTTTGTGTATTCACTCAGGGACAGAATACTTGGGTCATATGGACATTCTATTTTTTTTAGGTTTTTGAGAAACCTCCACAGTGATTTCCACAAAGGAGCCTGATTTCATTGCATGCTGGTAGATTTTGTTGTGTTGTGTCTTCATTTTTATTCAATTCTAGGAATTGTTTGATGTCCTTAGGGACATATCAATCATTTTATAAATGTTCTTATTTCTAGATTTATTCTATTACACTCAGAGAGAGAAAGTACAAGAGACTATTTCAGTTTTCTTCTATTAGGTGAAACTTGCTTTTATGTCCTGATGTGTAACTCATTTTATAGAATTTTTCATGGGATACCTGGAAGAATGTCTATTCTGCAGTGTTATGTGGAATTCACTTAGTCTAGAATGCCACCCAACTCTGATGTTTACTTTTCCTCAGAATAATCTCTTGGTGGGAGTCACCCATTATTATTGTCATGAGGCTAATCTGTGACTTTGCATCTAGTAGTTGTGAATTTTGATGCACTGTATTTAGAATTTTTGTATCTTCTTGGTTGTTGCTTTAATAAGTAGGGGTTACTTAATCTGTTCTGACTAATTTGTTTGCAGTCTATTTTGTTAGACGTTAGAGATACTTGCTTGGTAGTTTCATTTGCTTCAACTACTATTGTTCATCTTTTTACCATAAAACAGTGTTTATCTTAGATGTGTATCTTGGAAGAAGAAAGTAGATAGACCTTGTTTTTTAATTAAATCAGCTAGTGTGTGTCATTTGATAGAGGATTGAGAGCATTGAAGTATAAAGTTATTACTAAGAAAGAAAGGGAAAAAAAGAGAAATAAAGAAAGAAAAGAACAGTTGTCCATTCCAGACATAGATGTGGGCTTCTCAAGGGAACAAAGAACTGTCTTACTTTTCTTTCATTGTTGCAGAGGCCTCAGGAGACCCGCACCTAGCACTCTAATGCAGATTCTTATACTTAGATTCCCACATGTTGATTTCAGAAAATTTTAAAGCATAGTTAACTTTGCCCGAATCTTTTCTTGGTGATCTGCATTTCCCACATTGTCACAGTTTGAGTTGATTGCTAGTCTCACCCAGGAACACTGTTTTTCCTTAGCTTATTTTGCTCATTAAATTATTGACCTTGCCCTTGAATACACTTGAATTCCTGATGTTTGGACTAGAGGTTAATTTTAACTGCAGATTTTATTCCTTTAATTGTTTAGACAGTTTTCTTCTGTCTAACTTTTGATTTTGCCAAGCAGCTCTCTAGCAAGCATCTTGGTCTTTTATTTTTCATCCCATGTGTAGAAGAGTAATAGAACGTAACAAACTTATCAATTTAGTTGTATAAGTTGGTGAGTATTAGTGAATGTAGGCACTTAATCTCTCTCAGAAATAAGATAGACAACAGCGTTCTCTTATAGCTTCTTAAAGCCCCGTCTCTTCCCTCTGCTCTCTAGTAATGAGTGACAACTCGTTAGTTCAGTTCTTTTATTTTAGCTTTTTTCCCCCTAGAAGATTATACAAATGCAGAAGTGTATTTTCACATCTGCTTTCATTTGTTGTAGCATTTCAGGAATTTAGATCATTGTTAGTAATATTCCTTTTCGTGGCTGAGTTGTATTTTATGTCACAGGCTAGCACTCTTGGCTTATCTTTTTACTAGTGACAGATAGTTAGGTTGTTTTAACATTTCTTTGACACATGGCCTTGTGCACACCAGGCCAGCACTGTGCCACTGAGCCACACCCTTCAGCTTTCATCTAAATTTTTGAATAGTAAGAACTAAAGTGTTCTGGGTTTTCATATGCAAAAATTTATTTCAACACTTTTTTCACTTTTATCTAGTCAATATCTAGAAGTAATTTAAAGTCATTTAAAGCATGTGTGTAACTTATAAGTAAACTGTTTAGCTGCTTTCTTTGACTGGTATACCATTCTTCATGCTTAGCAGGAGTGTGTGCACGTGTGTGTGTGTATGTGTGTGTGTGTGTGTTGGAGTTATGAAGTAGTGTATGGGAACTTTCATTTGCATTATCCCAACCTACTCACCATCATTTCACATGGTTATCAACACATCATGTCCTCTTTGGTGAGTTTGCTTAAAGTTTCTGCTGCTTTTTATCATGATTTTTCTTATTGAGCTGTAAGTGTTCTCTATATACTTGAGTTATGTTTCTAATGCAATATTTACTTTGTAAATATTTTCTCCAATCCAAAGTTTAGATCTTTCTTTTTAAATAGTGTTTTTAAAGAGAATTTTTAGTGCAAGCCATCATATTTTTCGTTTTGTTTATTATATCCAAAGACATTTATGAATATCTTCAAAGATTTTTCTCATGTTTATTTAGAAATTTTGTAGCTTAGTTTTCGTGCTGGGGTCTATGTTGTGTCAATGTGTGTGTGTGGTTTAAGATAATGAGCAAACTGTCTTTTTTCCTGTGGCTATTTGGGTGTTCTAAATCATTCTTAAGGAAAAATATCTTGGTTTTCTTTCTTTCTTTCTTTCTTTCTTTCTTTCTTTCTTTCTTTCTTTCTTTCTTTCTTTTTTCTTCCTTCCTTTATTTTTTTCTTAACTAAATGCTTGTCACCATTGTCAAATATCCATTGACTGCATATTCATGAAATGACTCTTGGACTATTTATTTTTATCTTGGTGGGCTGTACAACTGTCAATTAGTCCATACCTTCCTGTTTTGGTAGGGGAAATTGTATAGTAAACTTTCAGATTAGGCAATGAAAGGACTACTATTTTGCTCTATTTTAAAAATATTGTTTGTGTTAGTTTATATTGCTTTGGAATTCATCTCTTAATTTTCTATTTTTTTTTTTAAATTCCACAATTTCCTTGTTAGGAATTGCCTTGAATGGATAAATTGGCTATTTGTACACATCTGTACATATTTCCACTAAGCTATGTCTTAAGGACTTGTGCAACTACAGATCTTACCAAAACATGTCTTTTAGAGAGCTGCCAGTCAGGCAGTGGTCATTAGTAGCAGACTTGCTTACTTGTTTTCTTAAAGCTGATCTGAAACACCAAAGTGGATAATAGCCCTGGGCCAAGTCTGGGGATTCAGTCTTTAGAACGTTCCTTGCTGCAGGAACTAGAAAACTCCGTGTCCTTCCCAGGGTTTCTAGCTTCTGGCTTACTCCACTGGTAGGTAACTGTAGGCCAGGAATTTAACAGTGATGGTGAACACCCACAGTTGTTATGGTTGTTGGATTTGTAGCAGTGTCATGTATGACCTCTACCGAATGTGCAAGGCTATCACAGGCATAAAGCCTGAGACACATGGAGATCCCATTGGAAAGCAGTCTTAGAAAGTTGATTCAAACTTGCTGACGCTACATGGTCTTCAACGTGAGTCAGCTGCACTCTGGGCCGGAGAAGTGTTAGTGCATGAAGCATTTCCTAAGCTCTTTTGTGTCAGCTTTGGTAGCAGCAAGTTTCCTCACTGCTGTCTGAAGATGGAGAAAGAACTTGAGAATTTATCTAGCAATACTGTGCTTGAAACTCTTTTTTATATTTTATTAATTTATTCATATTACATCTCAATTGTTATTCTATCCCTTGTATCCTCCCATTCCTCCCTCCCTCCCATATTCCCCTTACTCCCCTCCCCTATGACTGTGACTGAGGGGGACCTCCTCCCCCTGTATGTGCTCATAGGGTATCACGTCTCTTCTTGGTAGCCTGCTATCCTTCCTCTGATTGCCACCAAGCCTCCCCATCCAGGGGGCATGGTCAAATATGGGGCACCAGAGTTCATGTGAAAGTCAGACCCCACTCTCCACTCAACTGTGGAGAATGTCCTCTCCATTGGCTAGATCATTTTTTTTGAAGTAAAATTGTGTATAATTATCTAGACTCCTCAGAAGCAGGGAGAAGAACTTAAAGCAGCACCACAGTCCACAGTGGCTCCCTCCTCTTCCCAAGGCTAAGATTCATGTAAGAAGCTTTTAGAGGGCCTTGCGAATGAGAGAATTGCACCTTTTTCAACTACATGCTGTTAATTGACCAAAAAAATAAAAATCTATCAGCCTAGGGGATTATAAAAATTACCATTGGTGCATCCATACCTATGTCTTCTTTTCTGCTAAAATTAGAAGAAATTTCCAGCTACCCCACTTTTCATAGTTATTGCTCTTTGATTGGATGACAGATGCATTCCTACTGTTTTAATTGTTGTATCTCCCACTGTGTGTCTTTGTAGAGTGTATTTGGCTTACTTTGGTCTTTGGCCTATCTCGTTCCTATAAAGATTTTTTCCCCCCTCCTTAGAACCTTAGTTGCATTTGAGGGCCTAGTGAACAGAGATGTAAACGACTTGCCCAGTGCGTGTTCCCTCCCCCCCCATGGCTTGGCTGGTCTATCTTTTCCTGCCTCCCTTCCTTGCATCTATATTTCACTTTCTTTGTCCTCTCTCTGGCCCCTTCCCTTCTATCATAATAGCATCTCTAAGGCCTGCCCTTCACTCGGGTGCTTCTTCTGTGTTAACACTCAAGAAGCCTGGCTTGGTCTCATCACCTGTAGTCATTGTCCTCGCTCTCTCCATAAAAGCGAGCACGCTGCCCCTTCCATCTTAAATGCAGATTTTCAAAGAAACTCAAAAGAAGCAGTGATTATTTTTTACCCAGCATTTAAGAGATTGATCACATATCTGCCATTGTTGGTCTGCCAAGGAATGCGAATATCTGAGCAGAATTGGAAATTCGGAATTAGAGGGTTTTCGTTTGCTTGTTTTGATTTTTTTGTTAAAGAAGAAAAACTCCCATTTAAACTCAAGGAGTTAAAAGCTGATTTTGAAACTAGAAATGAGTTTTATATTCTGGTTCCTTTGGGGGCTTATTCAGCATATGCTCTTTGCAAACTTCTAGTAAGCGGCACATTTCTCTCAGCTTTCATGCCTTGTTCAGAGCTTCTGTAGGGCCATGTGGGCTGCTGTGCAGACTGGACCCTGTGCTCCCTGCTTGGACGCCCTGTATACTCTCAAAGGCAGGAGGCACTCACTATTGTGCGGGTGCTTACTTTTTAAAACTCTGTTTACATGCTGCCCTCCACAGAAAATTTATCCTTAACATCTGCTCAAATTGTAACTCCGTTCACTGTTCACAAAGAAAATGTGTGCATGCAGGTGCCATGAGACTATGATTTTGAGCTAAGAACTATGCAAGAGGGAAGGTGAGTGAGATAGACACCCTGGAATCTGATTATGCCTGGCAAATGGTCACTAATTCAGGGAAATTTGCCTTACAAAGGCTCCACAGTGAGTTCTCAACAGTGGGTGAGTTTTAATGCTGACTCCAGCCAATAGCTATGATCTCATGACTTGTGTTTGAACACCACTACCCTCTAAAGCCAAGGAGATGTATTGATGAAATCGACTTCAAAGTGCACACTTAAACCTTTTCTTTCAAATACCCAAAACGCAAAGCATAGAAGTTCAAAATTGATTAAGAGATACTTGCTCTTAGAAAATGGTTACATCTATTAGAAGCCTATCCGTTCCCTACCCAGGTAACTTCATGTCAGTGTCAATAGGATAGACGCAACTTTGGAGTAAAGAAAGCCATAGAGCAGTGTCTATGGAAGGAAGGCCAAGAAAACAAATCTCCTATTTTAAATGGTTTGGGGGAAAGGAGCAATAGTTCAAATAGGAGCTTAGAAATTGGAAATTGTGGCCAAATTTCCAAACAATGGAAGAAAATAAAAAGCATCATCAACAAATTGTGCTGGCCTAACTGGATGTCTGCATGTACAAGAATTCACATAGATCCATATTTATTACCCTGCACAAAACTCAAGTCCAAGTGGATTAAAGACTTCAACATAAAACCAGACACATTAAACATTAGAAAAAAAAAGTGGGGAAGAGCCCTGAACTCATTGACACAAGAGACAACTTCCTGAACAGAACACTAATAGCTCAGGTTCTAAGAGCAACAATTAATAAGTGGGACCAACCACATGAAACTGAGAAGCTTCTGTAAGGCAGGAGACACTGTCAATAGAACAAAGCAACAGCCTACAGACTGGGAGCAAACAGCCTGGCTCCAAGCCCCACACTGGGCTCAGGTCTTCCTTGGGAACACCAAGCAAACAGGGCTTCAGTGTGTGATAATGTGGATTCCAAAGATATTGCTGAAGCTGGTCATCCCATAGAAAGGCCAAGCTAAATAGTTTCTCCCCATGTCTCTCATATATTATATGACAATGGCTATGCTATTTTAGACTACTATCATAGTGTTCCATAGTCAGAGTGGCTCAAAACCAACAAAAATTTATTTCTCATGTACATACAGTGTCTAATGGGGTCCTGATGTTCTTGCTGGGCTATCTTGCTGTGTTCTACTTGTGATAAGTGAATAAAGGGTTTCTCTGGTCCCATTGGTGATGGCTGTGTCCTTCTGAGCAAACAACCACTTGCAGATTTCTCTGTGTTAGTGACACCATCTTCAGGGTGAGAATTTCAACACATGAAGTTCAGAATTGGGTGGCCACCGTTCTGCCCACAGCAACTACTGTTTGAATTCTGGCAACTTCATCCTTTTTCAGGAAGGTTTGAAGTGTTTAGTTTCTACATTGAAGCCTGAGGGGTTTAGCAAATATTTCATTAAGCTTCATCCATTTAAAACTCTGTAACCAGTATATACAATCAAATTACTCTGCTCATTTGCACGGTCTTTTCCGTATGTGATTTAAAGAAATTTGTCTTAAAATTGTGACTAGACACTGTCCCACAGCTCAGGCTGTACAAACCTGTTTATTTTCCCTAAAGTTTTTATTAAAACTTTACCTCACAATATGTCATGCACATATTGCTCAAGAAGCAGTGAATCATTTTACATATCTATAACAAATGGCAATTGTTAGAAAGTGTACAGCCTCTAGCCTACTTGGAAGGACTTTGGGTGGGCAAGAGAGAAAGTGTCAGTTCTGAGTGGGAAGAAGATTGGTTGTCCTCCCAAAGATTATGATAGAATGCACCGGCTCTAATCACGACCCATCTGGAGGAAGTGCCTGAAGGCTCACAGGCTCTACTTTCCATTTGAGCATATCCTGGGCCACATGCCTGAGGGGGTTGCTGAGCTAGCAGACACCCACAGGTTTCATCTGCTGCTAAAAAGTGGCAGATCAGAAAGCCCGGAGAGCAAGGCTGAAATAAGTTGCCCTGAACTGGCTCTTGGACTCTGTTTCCTCCCTCCATTTAGGGCTTGTTGGGACAGAATGTTTTCAGTATAAAATTGAGAAACTGTGAGAAGGCATTGGGAAGGGAGTTCAAGTATCACCATGACATCTTTCTAAGAATTAAAAATGGTGCAATAGGAACAGCTTTACGGAAGAAAAAAAAAAGATGAAAGAAACTGACTTCGAGATAACTGTTTTGAATTAGCTGTACCCAAGGTTTAGAACATGTCTCTTTGTCCACTTGAGCCAACCCTTCCACCCTTTATCTCAGAATCAAATCTGGGGACACTTAATTTTTCTAGATTCTTTTCTTAGAATTTCATCAAAAAAGAGTTGACTGTTCGCTGCTGTAGAAATAAGGTTGCTTCCAAAAGATGAAAATGCATGGGTTAAAATAAATTCTTGTAAACATCACAGTCATTTAAATTTCATTAAAATTTGTACTGGAGTTGGGCAAGGTAACATAGGCACAGAAAATTAAACACTAAATGTTCTCCCTCATATGTCAATCCCTGCCTGAATATCTAATTTTGTTTGTGTAACAAAGAATCCTGTAGAAGAAGAACTGAGGAAGATTTCACCAGAGAGAGGATGCCTTAGCAGAGGGGACAGTGGATGTAGTGATTTTATGAGTAAAAAAAAAGGGGGGGGGGTCAGAGTGGGAAAGTCTTAACAGGGAGAGGGAAAAGGAAAAGGGAGGTGGGGGAAGGAGGGAGGGTTAACAAAAGTAAGAGGAGTATGAAAAAAGTATAGAAAGTTGTAATCTTATAACCAAACAAAACCCAAACAAATGAGCAAAGAGACCTGGAAGGGACGTCTCCTTCATGGTTGGAAAAATGCTTCTTGAAGGTCTGAATTATTAAACAAAAGTTCCAATGACATGTGTTGGATAAATCTTTATAGGTTGTTGGTCAGATTGTAAGAGCCTATTGCTGAAGAAACCACATACATTAGTTGCATGATCTAGAGAAATCAAACTGGAATGACCTAGAAACCGCCTCTCTGCCAGCTAGCTTTGATAGTGCTGCAGAGTGTGGTGTGAAGACTGCTGTGCGAGAAAAGGCGCTAAAGATCTTCCTGAGCTGTGAACTCTGTGAACTACAAGATTGACTTGTCAGCTGAGATATTTGCCTACTCATGCAATAATGGCCCTGTCATTATCGGGTAGCCAATCAATCAGTAATTGAAGCTGAGGCTCAATCTACTAGGTAGAATCCATACCTGACACTGAAGGCACAAAGTGCATGGGGGAACTTAAATCTGTTGTTTAGTTAAATTAACATAGTGTTGGACTGCCTTCTAGATATACGTTTATATTCATAGACAAAAATACATTCTCAGCCTTAATCAGAGATGCCACTCTTTCTAGTGAACTGTGACAAATGCAGATAGCTCTACAAGGTGTTGAGAATAAGCAATGGTTGAGTTCTAAGCCCTAAACAACATTTATGCCATGCACTCAGTGACTCAGGAAATACAGAGGGAGAAGATGTGGAAACCTCTTAAATGCTGGAAGATAACAAGAAGGGCTGGGAAACCTCAGCTTTTGACAATACACAGCCATTGTGACCAAGAACTCTTAACATCAGCCAGGCAGAAATCAAGGAGGTACTCATGGAGTCCTATACTTCACTACTGACCTATGTATTATAGTTTCAGGGAAAGGGGAGGCATCAGCTCCAGTCATGTATCCACAGGATACATAATGGACAGTCTCAACCCAACGGTCACAGAGATGTTCTCTTTTGAACTAAATTGGTCACAAACAACAATCATGAACCCGAGAAAGGGACAGGAAGTGAGAAGGGAGAGTGATGGGTGTGGAAGGGAGAAACTGGGTGGTGGAAGAGAGTTATAAGGAGGTGTTAGATGCATGTAATAATTTAAAAATCAACTTAATGTGAAAGATGGCTTGAGAAAGATAACTCTTTCTCAGAATCTACCTTGAGACTTGATTCAAAGGACAGATGGTTACTTTGGTGTTCGGGAGTGCAGAATCATTTATTTAGTTGCTGCTGCTGCTGCTGTTTCTTATCTACTCATTTCTAAATCAAGCCACCACCAAGTCAGCTAATCAAGATATCTCCCCATTTGCTCTATTCACCACATGAGGGAATCCGAGTGTCAGAGACTTGTGTTTAGTTGTTGCAGAGGGTTCTGTGTCCATTATAACAATTCCATCAAGAGCAGGTTTAGAACACAGCATCATTAGACACACATCCCTCCTCAAAAGGGGGCTAGGAGTAGAACCTAATGTGCTAAGGTCCACCCCTATTGTTAGGTATTAAGAAGAAACTGGACTTAGTAATATTCCATAAAGGCGGTTTTGCCAGGCTCTGTTCTGATTGTGACCTTGGGTAGCCACAAAGTCTGCTACTTAGTTGTACACTGTCATTGGAAACACAACACGTCCATATTTAACAAGCTAGACTGTACAGTGGGAAAGCCTTAGCGTTTCTTGAACTTGGACGCTTTTACAGCATGAGCAGTGTGTGTCAGATGTCCAGTAGAGCTATGCAAAGATGCTCTTTATTTGAAATTGTGTTCCCTGATGCAGTTAAAGAAACTATAGTGTTGGTAACACCGAGCTGATTCTTGACAACAGCCACTGTAAAAGTAGGTCTTTGTTTTACATTTTTACCAAATCTCTAAATTGAGGCCATATTTTCTCTGTCGTCTTCAAGTCTCCTCTTGGCACTGTGGTGGAATGGTGCATATTTAAAGACTGGTATTTTGGAACTGTGCAAACCACATAAGTGTTTTTCCCCCTACAAGTTATTTCTGTTAGTTGCCTCCTTTACTTGCAAGTTGACTATAAATGTCATGAAGTTTATGTCCTATATAAATTGCTTTAATTATGTTGGGTTTATATAACGTCTTTGTGCTTGTATGGGCTAAATGTATAAATGCATTTTCTTCAATAAACTCTAGAAGTTTGCTGAATGTCATAGTAAATAAATACAACCCTACTTAAATGAAAGTGTTTATTCTCCCTGGTCTGAAGTCTAAATCACAGAGACCATTGTGACTGCACGATGACACTGCATTTTAGTAATTAATAGAGAAGGGTATGCCAGTGTTCTCATCAAAGCAATCCCAGATGGGAAGTGTTGTTTTTAGGTTTCTAGTTTACCAACATAAGAATCTTTTCTTCCCTCTCCTCAGCCCTACAAACACAAACATGGCCCAGATGTACGATGAATGTGTGGGCTCCATCTATATTCTTGCATGAACATTTGTTATGGCAAACTCTAATATAAGACAAGGGATGTTTTTAGCTGTTTCTACCCAGTTGCTAAGTTGAGTGGCAGTGCCAGAAGCAAGTGTAAAAGATATTTGAAATGACTGAGGAGTTAATTTGTAAAGAAAGTCTCAGTAGAAGATTAAAACACCAGCAAAATACCTGAAACCTGCTCCCCATATCCTGCAGTCAACTTTGACTTTGCTAAATAAAATATCACAGAACCTGAAGGCAGTCTAAAAATCTAATCATTGCTCACTTTAACTATACTGATGGATGGCTGGTCAGCTAACAAGATAATGCTGTGCTGTGTTAGCTCGATTACAGCTGTGACTGAATCCCTGTGACAACAATTTAAGGGAGGAGAGATTTGTTTTGCTGGAAGTTTCAGAGATTTCACTGTAGTCTTCGGCTCCCATGATGCCAGGCTCGTGTTGAGTCAGAACAGGAAACTGGCAGGAGTGTGCAGTGGAGGACATTCTTGACCCCTTTGTGGACAGGCAGTAGAGAAAGAGGAGGGACCTAAGACCATGTATGCCCCAGGAACCCACTTCCTCCAGCTAGGCCTCATATCTCAGAGTTTTCAGAATCTCCTAAGATAACACCTGGAGACCAAGCATTCAACAAATGTGCCTGGAAGGGACAATGCCTGTGTAAACCACAACACATCATTTAAGCACTTTCTGCATACTCTCCTTTAATGAGTCTTTTGACTTCTCTCCTAATCCCCTCATTTTACACATCCATCAAGTGTGACTAGAGCTGATGAAATGCTATGAATGTTCTCTTTATATCCACACTCTCCAGAGTTGTGACAGCATTATAGTGAGACTATAGATGCTATGAAACTTTTGTGTTACTATGTCATATCTATTTCTTTGTGAAGATACAATATTCAGAAATGGTGTAGCCAATGACCTAAGGAACACCTGGTTGATATATAAAGATGAGTAAAAAGTTGATGATTATAGGTAAATACTTAACATTTTAGAGTAGTCCAGCATAGCGTGGGGCTTTCTATTATTTTGTATGTTCACGGATGCTGATTGGGCTCTCTATCATTCTAAAATCAGAAGACTAAAATCCAAGTATTCTTTTATTTATTTATTTATTTAAGTAATTTATTCAGATTATATGTCAATTGTTAATCCCTCACTTGTGTCTTTCTGTTCCCCCTCCCTCCCTCTTTCACCCTATTCCCCTCCCCTAGGCTTATGACAGAAGGGGACCTCCTACCCCACCATACAATCACAGCCTATTAGGTCTCATCCTGGGAGCCCGCTTCTCTTTTCTCTGAGTACCATCAGGTTTCCTCACCAAGGGGAAGTGGTCAAATAGGGGGCACCAGAGTTCATGTCAGAGTCAGTGTCTGCTCTCCATACAACATTGGAGAATGTGCTGTCCATTGTCTAGATTTGTATAGGGGTTCTATATTTACTGCATGCATTGTCCTTAGTTGATACAGTAGTTTGGGCAGACTCCCCTGGGTCCAGATCTACCAGCCTTAATAGTCTTCTTGTAGGTTTCTAGGACCCTCTGGATATTTCTATTTCCCCAATCTCCCTTACCTCTCTCACAGGGAGTCCCAATAGGAAGTCCCAGTATCTATCCCAATCTGCTGCTAAGCGAAGACTTTCAGGGGACATCCCTGTTGGGCTAGTGTCCAATTGTAAATGAGTATATACTATATGTATCTTTCTGAGTTTGGGCTAACTCACTCAGGATGATCATGTCTAGTTCCATCCATTTGCCTCCAAATTTCAGGATTTCCTTGTTTTTGCTAGCTGAGTAGAATTCCATAATGTCAATGTACCACCGTTTCTTTATCCATTCTTTGACTGAGGGACATCTAGGTTGTTTCCAGATTCTGGCTATTACAAATAAGGCTGCTATGAACATGATTGAACATATGTCCTTGTTGTGTGGTGGAACAACTTTTGGGTATATTCCAATGAGTGGAATAGCTGGATCTTGAGGTATCTCTATTTTCTGAGAAAGTGTCAGATTGATTTCCAAAGTGGTTGTACCAATTTGCACTACTACCAGCAATGAAGGAGTGTTCCCCTTTCACCACATCCTCGCTAGCATGTGCTGTCCAACATGCCAGGCTCTAAGGTCAACAATTAATAAATGGGACCTCATGAGGCTGAGAAGCTTCTGTAAGGCAGAAGGCACTGTCAACAGAACAAAGCAATAGCCTACAGACTGGGAAAAGGTCTTTACCAACCCTACGTCTGACAAAGGACTAGTATCCAAAATATATAAAGAGCTCAAGAAATTAAATACCACCAAACCCCAAAGAAATGGGGCTCAGAACTAAACAGAGAATTCTCAAAAGAGGAATATGGAATGGCTGAGAAACACTTAAAGAAATGTTCAACATCCTTAGTCATCAGAAAAAATGCAAATCAAAATGACTGAGATTCCATCTTACACCCATGAGAATGGCCAAGATTAAAAAACAAAAACAAAAACAAAAACAAAAAAAACCTCAAGTGACAGCACATGCTGCTGAGTACTTTTAGGACCTTGCTATCATACAGGGGAATGCTTCCCGGATCATCCTTCTAGCAGTCCTTGACTTTCCTTAGCACAGAACTGAGCACATCTCTGGTGCTTTTGGTTCATTTGTCTGCCTTTATGTGCCTTTAGATGCCTGTTTGCTTCTCTCTTATTTCTGACAAGGACATGCATCATTCTGAATTATAGGAATACCTACTCCAGCATGCCCTCATTTTATCTTCGTAACCTTCAAAATATTTACTGCTGAAAATAGTACCTTCACAGATACTAGAAATTAAAATTGGTGGGGCTGCAAACTGAAATCATCTAAAAGGGTAGGAGATTCAATTAGATAAGCACACAGGAAATAAGAATTTTTGAGGGGCTGAGTTGACAAAATTGTTTATCAGGCCATCCACATGCATAGACTGTTGAGACAGTTGGACCTCTGATCATATGCACAGAAGTGAGGCTCTGTTGGATAAATTAGTGACCTGGTTCTGAAGTGAGTCACTTGAAGAAGGACTCCTCTTTTTAATTTATGATGTGCGAATGAGTTAACTTGTGTTACTTGCCTTTGGTCAAAACCATAGCTCAATAGTTCTTAACCTGTGGGTCAACGGCTAAGTTTGAACAACTCTTTCACAGTGGTCACACATACCACATATCAGATTCATAACCATATAATTAACTTAAAATTACAATTCATAAAAGTATCAAAATTACAGCTATGAGGTAGCAATGAAATAATTCTTTTGTAGTGGGTCACCATAACACACGAGGGACAGTATTAAAAAGTTGTAGCATTAGGATGGTTGAGAGCTACCTTTATAGCTTGTGAAGAAAATTTTCAAAAAGGATTATGGTAGAGACAGTAGAAAAAGAGCAATAGAAACCAAGACTCAGGCCAAATATGATCACTGACCATTTCAAGGTGAAAATCTATACCACAAATGTCAATAGATAATTTATTGCTATAAATTCCTAAATTCTTATGTAAGCTAGATTGGACTTTCCTTCCTTCCAAGTTACCTGTTGACCACTGATCCTGGAAGGAAGACAACCTACAAACAATAACTATTAATTATTTGAAAGCTCCGTAAAAGTTTCACTACCATAGAAATTTTAATTTGCATATTCACTTGAAAAAATAATTAGATCTTCACAAAATGAATAGAAAATAGTTTGGTATTAAAATATAAAACATAGGCATTATAATAAATGACCTTAAGTATAAATAAATGATTGTAGAATTGTTTACTTTTCATAGGATTGAATTTTTTGTTTCTGCTCAGAAATATAGTCTAAAGAATGAAACATAAGAGAAGCCAAGCATACATCCAGTGATGGAAGAAAAGACATGCTCAGCTCAAACTAGCAGCCTACCAAAAATTAATTTGTATGCAAGTTGGAGTAATTTGTATGCAGCTTTGCCAGGAGACAGCATCAACAATATGTGCCTCCAAAGTTCCTTTTGAAGCATTTTGTTTCAGATTACTCTTCTTTTCCATTTTACTCTTTTTTCTAATAGATAAATGATACAAAATGAAAACTTTGAAAATTTAAAAATTCCATTGTTTGCTATCTACCTTTCAGGCTACCAGGATTGTCAACAGCCTTATTAGATGTTCATACCATAATGTTGTGTTATATGTCACACATGTGAACAGTCTGCATATGTTGCCTAAGGTAGTTAGGTTGAGTCCTGCCCTTTCTCACTCTTTAATATTTCATAGCTTTAATTTTGTTATAGTGGTATAGTGGGATAGTGGTGTAAAGATTTCTTTGATGTCTGTTTCTTCCCCTTAGATAAATTAAATACAGGAAGGCATGTAGTAATGCTCACCTTGAAAGCATCTGTTGAATGAAGGGGTTAATTAATGTCTAAAACCCCTTTGTTAAGTACTTTCTACTTTTCTATTACAGTTAATGAAGTACTAAAGATCATATTACACATATGTTAATTTGCAAAATTTTTATGGTTATAATGTATAAGAATATACTTCATTCATTTTATTTCTACATATATTCACCAATTTAAGTCTAGAGGCAATGTCATGAAAACAGCGGATGAAGCTTTATTCTTTTGATGGAGGAAGACAATAATAGACAGTGAGACAATGATACATGCTATGGAGAAAAATGAAAAGGGAAAGGGCATTAGGTAGAGATGTTAGGAGAAACCTTCCTAAGAAAGTAAATGTGTTGGTCATACTTTGATGTGACAGGAATCTAGGAAAAACAATTTGCAGGAGAAAGAGATTACTGATGGACAGTTTTAGAGGCTTCAGTACAGAGTCACTGGGTTGGACCTATGGTGAGGCAGGAATCATGGAAAAGGGAGGGCAACAGAAAAGGCAAGTTACTAGCTTCATGGGGCTTAAGAAACAGAGGGTTACATGAAAGATTGTCCCCAGCAACACCCTATATCCAGGCCCTGTATTCCATAGTCTATAAGCCATGTCAATAGTTTTATTCAATGGATTAAACCATAGATTAGGTCAGAGCCATTATGATCTGATCATCTATGGGATCGTGGTCTCTGAGACACCCTATGGTTGTTTGAGTAGATATGGCCTCCATAGACTCATGTGTTTGAATGCTTGACCCATAGTGAGTGACATTATTAGGAGGTGTGGCCTTGTTGAAGGTGTTTATTAGCTGTAGGAGTTCACTGGTAGACTTTTGGGGGTCATTTATGTACACGATAATATCATATGCAAATAGTGATACTTTGAGTTTCTCTCTTCCAATGTGGATCCCCTTGATCTTTTGTTGTCTTATTGGTCTAGCTAGAACTTCAAGTACTATATTGAAGAGATATGGAGAGAGTGGGCAGCCTTGTCTAGTACCTGATTTTAGTAGAATTTCTTTGAGTTTTTCTCCACTTAACTTGATGTTGGCTACTGGCTTGCGGTATATAGCCTTTATTATGTTTAAGTGTATGCCTTGTATCCCTGATCTCTCCAAAACTTTAAACATGAATGGATGTTGAATTTTGTCAAATTCTTTTTTGGTATCTATGAAGATGATCATGTTTTTTCTTTCAGTTTGTTTATATAGTGGATTACATTTATAGATTTCCATATAGTGAACCATCCCTCCATGCCTGTAATGAAGCCTACTTGGTCATGGTGAATGATATCTTTGATGTTTTTGGATTCAGTTTGCAAGTATTTTTTTTTTTTATTAATTTATTCTTGTTACATCTCAATGTTTATCCCATCCCTTGTATCCTCCCATTCCTCCCCCCCCCATTTTCCCATTGTTCCCCTCCCCTATGACTGTTCCTGAGGGGGATTACGTCCCCTATGTATATTCTCATAGGGTATCAAGTCTCTTCTTGGCTACTTGCTGTCCATCCTCTGAGTGCCACCAGGTCTCCCCCTCCAGGGGACATGGTCAAATGTGAGGCACCAGAGTACGTGAGAAAGTCGTATCACACTCTCCACTCAACTGTGGAGAATATTCTGAACATTGGCTAGATAGTTTTGCATCAATGTTCATAAGAGAAATTGGTCTGAAATTCTCTTTCTTTGTTGGGTCTTTGTGAGGTTTAGGTATGAAGGTGACTGTGGCCTTGTAGAATGATTTTGATAGTTTTCCTTCCATTTCTAGTTTGTGGAATAGTTTAAAGAGTATTGGTATTCGCTCTTCTTTGACTGTCTAGTAAAATTCTGCACTGAAATCATCTGGCCCTGGGATTTTTTTTTTTTTTTTTTTTTTTTTTTTTTTTTTTTTTTTTTTTTTTTGCTTGGGAGGCTTTTGAGGACTGCTTCTATCTCCACAGGAGATATAGGACTGTTTAATTTGTTTACGTGATATTGATTAAACTTTGGTAAGTGGATCTATCAAGAAAATTGTCCATTTCCTTAGATTTTCAAATTTGTGGTGTATTGGCTTTTGAAGCAAGACCTAATGATTCTTTGGATTTCCTCAGTGTCTGTTGTTATATCTACCTTTTAATTTTTGATTTTGTTGATTTGGATAGTGTCTCTCTGCCTTTTAGTTTTTGCTAAGGGCTTGTATGTCTTGTTGATTTTCTCAAAGAACCAGCTCTTGGTTTTGTTGATTCTTTGAATTGTTTTCTTTGTTTCTAGTTTATTGATTTTAGCCCCGAGTTTGATTATTATTTCCAGCCGTCTACTCCTTTTTAGTGTGGCTGCTTCTTTTTTTCCCTAGGGCTTCCAAGTGTGCTGTTGTTTGTATGAGATATTTCCAATATCTTTATGAAGGCACTTAGTACTATGAACTTTCCTCTTTGTACTGCTTTCATTGTGTCCCATATGTTTGGGTATGCTGTACCTTCATTTTCATTGAATTTTTGGAAGTCCCTAATTTCTTTATTTGTTCTCTGACCCAGTGATCATTGGGTAGAGAGTTGTTCAGTTTCATGTGTGTATAGTCTTTTTGTTATTTCTATTGTTGTTGAGGTCCAGCATTAGTCCATGGTTGTCAGATAGGATACAAGGTATTATTTAAATCTTCTTGTATCTATTGAGGCTTGCTTTGTGACCTACTATATGCTTAATTTTGGAGACTTTTTTTTTTGAGGTGCTGAGAAGAGGGTATAATCTTTTGGTTTTGGGTGAAAATTTCTGTATATATGTGTTAGGTCCATTTTATTGATGACATCTGTCAGTGTCATTATTTCTCAGTTTAGCTGCTGTTTCATTGACCCATCCTTTGGTAAGGGGGGCATTGAAGTGTCCCACTATTAATATGTGAGGATTGATGTATGGTTTAAGCTTTATTAGTGTTTCTTTTACAAATGGGTACCCTTGTATTTGAGGCATAGATGTTTAGAATTTTGATGTTGTCTTGCTTGAGTTTTCCTTTGATGAATATGAAATGTCCTTCCTCATCTCTTTTGATTAAGTTTGGTTGAAAGTCTATTTATTAGATATTAAAATGGCTACTCCAACTTGCTTCTTGTTTCTATTTGCTTAGAAGACCTTCCAGCCCTTTATTCTCAGGTAATGTCTACCTTTGTGGATGAGGTCTGTTTCTTGTATGCACACCAGAATGTTGGGCCCTGTTTATACATCCAATCTGTTAGTCTGTTTCTCTCTATTGGAGAGTTGAGACCATTGATATTGAGAGAGATTAATGACCAGTGACTGTTAGGTCCTTTGATTTTGATGTTGGTTGCGTGGTTGTCTAATTTTTGTTTTGCTAAAGTGAAGTTATATCTTCTGTAGGGCTGTATTTGTGGATAGGCACTGTTTAAATTTGTTTTTGTCATGAAATATCTTTTTTCTTCACTATTGTTTTACAAAGTTTTATTGGGTATAATACTCTAGTCTGGTATCTGTGGTCTCGTAGGGTTTACAAGACATCTTCCCAGGCCCTTCTGGCTTTTATATTCTCTTCTGAAAATTTGGGTGTGATTCTGATAGGTTTGCTATTGTATGTTACTTGACTTTTTCCCCTTACCACTTTTAATATATTTTCTTTGTTCTATAATTTAGTGTTTTGATTATTATGTGGCGGCAGGATTTTCTTTTCTGGTCTACTCTATTTGGTGTTCTATAGGCCTCTTGTATCCTTATAGGCAACCCTTTCTTTAAATTGGGGACATTTTCTTCTATGGTTTTGTTGAAAATATTTTCTGATCCTTGGAGCTCAGTCAGCATCTTCTGTTTCCTCAATTCCTATTATCCTTAGGTTTCATCTTTTCATGGTATCTCTGATTTCTTGGATGTTTGTGTCAGGAGTTTTTTAGAGTTAACGTTTTTTTTTTTTTTTCAATGGTTGCATCAAATTCTTCCACTGTATCTTCTATACCTGAGATCCCTTCCTTTATCTCTTGTATTCTGCTGGCAATGCTTACTTCTGAAGTTCCTGTGTTCTAAGTTATGTCTTTCCAGGATTTCCTCAGTTTGTATTCTGCTGGCAATGCTTACTTCTGGAGTTCCTGTGTTCTAAGTTATGTCTTTCCAGGATTTCCTCAGTTTGTACTTTTACTATTATTTCCATCTTCAGATATTGAACCATTTTATTGATTTCCTTCACCTGACTGTTCACATTTTTGTGAATTTCTTACATTGATTTCTTCATTTCCTCTCTATAGGCCTCTGCCATGGTCTCTCTAAGGGCCTCAATATGCTTGGCTGTATCTTCCTGTATTTGTTTACCGATTTCATTAATTTCATCCATTATTATTTTTATAAGGAAAGATTTGGGGTCTTTTCTTGTCTTTCAGTTGTATTAGAGATTCCAGGGCTGATTGGTCTGGGATAACTAGGTTCTGGAGATGCCATATTGTTTTGGCTTCTGTTATTTGTGTTTTTACAGTGGCATTTAACCATCATGCTGTTTCTCGCATTGGGTGGTAGTTTCTGGTGTCTTTCACTGGCTGTTGAGAGCAGCCCACAGGTGAGTGGCTATACGTTGAGACCCCTCACCTGTGGGGCTAAGGGAATTCTTCATATAGACTAGGTGGGTGACCTGAGACCAGACCTGGGAACTTTCTGTGGACCAGCCTGTGACTTGAGTTCTACTCTGTGATGTCTCCTCTTGGCAGGGAGACTTAGACACTGGTGTTTTGTAGCCCAAAGTTCCTTCTGAGAAACAGAGTGCAGGTGCTGTGTGCCCTGCCAGGCATGTGACTAGACCTTGGAGCCTACACCCAGGCCTGTGTGGACTGGGGGACTTTCCGTTGACTGGCTGGGTGACCTGAGGTGAGATCCACTTATGTTCCAGACTGTGGGGTCGCCTTTGGACTAGAAGACCCAGAGACTATATTTTGCAGCCCATAGTTTCATCTGAGGCATAGAGCTCAGCTGCCACACACATGCAGGCCAGTGGCTAGTCTTTGGGGACTGCACACTTGCCTGCAGGGACCCAGGGACTTTTCTGAAGAGTGGCCGGGTGGCTGGAGGCCAGCCCACCCATGCTCCAGTGTGAACCCCTTTCACCTAGGAATTACCAGCTCTGATGTTTTGTAGTTCTCAGTTTGGTCCTTAAGCTGTGCAGTCACTGCTGTCCTGATGATCAGACTGGGTTTGTGATTGGTGCTGTTATCTTGGATCCCATATTTCACATTTTAAACAAGAATAAAGTCACTTGTTTAACTGTGGGTTTTGGTCATGTTATGGGAGATATTATGTAAAGATGGTACAACCATTTTAATTCAGTGGATCTAGAAAATATATCACTTTTTCTATTGCTTTCCCTTACTCTCTGGATGAGATAGCCAATAGAAATGTGTGTGCAACCTGTCATTTCTGAAATATTGAATGTGAAACTGAATTAAATTCTACACGTTGTAATCAGAAGTATCTTTTATTAGGAGTTAATTAAACTATAAACTAAATATAATATAGTCTTTAGACAGATATTCCTATCATTGTTTGGAAGCTAGAAAAAAAAGACCAATCATTTGTATTTGTTTTATTACTGTCTATGGAAACTTACCCTACTTTTTGTTTGTTTGGTAATTTAAAATGACAAACAGAATATTTTAGTACATAATCCTAATAACTGACTTTGAAGAATCAGAAACAGTTTTAAACATTTAACCTATTCACAGCATTTTACATGAAAATTAGTCTGATAAACTTGTAGTCTAAGCTGGTGAATTGCTTCTGAGAAATACGCAGATGGAGCCATAAACTCTCAATACTAAAAAAATACAATTTGTAAAAATACATTTTAAATTGAGAGAAAGACATTTAGTAAAGTCCCAGGGACAGGAAGGCATGGGCAAAAGATCTTCCAGGAGACGACAAATGGATAATACAACTAATGTGTGGGTGTATGCATGTTCTGAAATAATCACCGTGCATACCATTAACTAATAAAATTAACATGATTTCAGTTAACAGTGTAAAGGGTTGGAGATATGGTTCTCTGGCAGAGTGCTTGCCTAGCACTAAGGGAAAATGTAAATAAAAGTATATTTCAAAGTTCATGCAAATGGGCACTAATTAAAAGAAGCGATCTGAAAACATGCTGTAAAGAGGAACATTATGGTTCTAAATGTGAGAAAGGCAGACAGCACGGTTGTCATTTAAAAAGTAAATATGTAATAATAAGTTCATATTTGAAGGGGAGGCAGAATAGGGAGACTAAGCTATATAGTTTGGTTCCATAATTTTGCTAGACTACATTTTAATTTTGTTGATTTTCTTTTCTTTAATTTTCAAGATGGGAAAAATATGTACTTTGGTGGCAAGAAGTGTTGTAAACATGAGCAGGTTTTCAGAGAATGCTGTCAGTCTTCATCTTTTGTAAGTGGTACAGTAGCAATAAATTGTGGTGGTGATATATCCTGAAGTCCAAAGGTAAGCTTATGTCCTTTCTATGAGTGGATTAGCCCTGGAGGCCAGGTACTCCAGAATCAGGTTTGCTTCATTTAGACAGCAAAATGCTTGTGGATTCTTGAGTTTAATTATAATAATCTGAAAACACAACCACAGGAAATGGATTAGGGGATGGTGGATCATCAATGAACATTCATTACCTAGATTAAAAATTACCTCACCTATAAATCCTTCTATGGAACATTTTTCTTCAGCTCAAAACAACAAAACAAAAACAAACAAACAAAATAAACCAAACCAAACCAAAACAACAACAACAACAACAAAACCCCCCAAAACCAAAACCACATTTATTTATTCTTTCAAGAGAAGGCTGTGAAATATTTAAAGACACCTGTTTCTTAAATGGTTGAGTAATATCCATATAATCCCCAGTTTAGGTTACCTAAGAAACATTTACTATGTTACCTTCTTTAATGATATTTCTTGCAGCAGAAACCGAATTCTTTTTCAACTTGTGGTCGAGCAGGAAGCTGAAAATTAATAATAACAAATGATACAGAATTAAGGCTTTTCCATTTTAAGGCTCAGGAAGGAAACACGATAGCATAGCTGCTGTTTATAGTCCTGGGGAAAACCCCTTTGTAAGGTAACTGGTTGTCAACCCCGTAACTTAAAAGGAAACAATCACAGAAAGACTCAGCTGTAGTACACTTTCAGGCTTGATTTCTTTTGATGCAGTATGTCTCTGTGTCATCTATGTTGACCTGGCATTTGCTGCGTTCTTCCCTTGGTTTCTTTAGTAATGGGATTACCAGCTTATGCACCACGTCTGGTTCAAAGCTTGCTTCAATTTTAAGGGTAAACCATTAGGCATTCAGCATTTACACTCTTTTCTTATCCACAAATTCTCATGCTTGTAAAAATGAATTTTAAAGTGTACACACACATATACTTTTATTCTAAGTATACATATACAGTTTAAAGTGCATATTAAAAGTATATATACCCATATTCCATAATATTTTAATAAGTCTATTTGACAAAGCATTTTTAAACAAACTCTTCTGCTTCATTTCAGTCTCCAATTCTGCACTCCAGTGAGTAACGAGCCTATAGCATATACTCTGCAGTGGGCCATAGGATCGAGGAATGCAAGCACTTTAATTCATTCTTATGTATGAATGACTTGTAATAAAGTATTATTTATTTGAAACAAGAGAGCTGAAAGGGTTACTACAACTTTGGAAAAGAAAAATGATTTCATTAGGAAGTTTACCAAAGACTCTTAAGCCTGTATTTTAGCAAGGAATGGTCCAAGGGCAACATCACCCTTGTTAACAGTGCTCATTTCCAGTGTCACATGTGGAGATGGGTGAAACAATGTGGTTTTCATAGAGAATCTGTGGTCAGGACACTCACTATGATGTCTTGAAGTATCTTGATTTTCAATTATGTTCTCCTGGCTTGATGTTCTTCTTATGCTCCTAGCAATTTCTATCTATAATGTGAAATGCTGCATATCTGCAAAATCATTATTTTGGGGCTATATATTTTCTATACATTGGCCAAGAGAACTATAATTTTCCTAAATAAAATTCTTATCTAATTTATATTGTTAGAACTGATGTACTCAATAACTCTAACATTTATTTTTTCATGGACACACTAAATCCAGCCACATTTGTTTTCCTCCCTAAGAGTTTTATTTTTATTTTTTTCTAAATTATACATTTCTTTGAGTTACTACTCATGGACTATAAACACTTATGATTTCTAACTTTTCTGATTCACATTGAATTAAAGACTAGACAAGATGGAAAATTTTTATGTTCCCCAGCAGAGAAAATCTTCCTTTGCATTAAAAAAAAAAGTAAAATAAACACAACCTACCTTATTGTTGAAGGGACTACTGTATAGTACATTTTCATTGTGGGCAGAATTACCTATAAATACAGACATTTACTATTTATTCAATTAATAACATTCATAATAATGCATTTACTCATCAATTAAAGTAATACAAAGAATTGAATATGAGTAGTAATTAGAAAAATTGTTAAACAGATAATAAGGGCATATTAACAGAACACGTGTGGTGAACTGAACATCAGCCTCATGCAGTCAGGGCAAAGTTGTATACTGAAGAATCAGTTCTAGAAATTATTTTCATACCATAGTAGTAACGACTTCTACCTCATTAAATCCTTTAAATTTTCTTTCAGTGTTTGGCAGGACTCGCCAGGTGCAAAGCACAGTTTTCTAGGCTTCCCACTGGCGGCTTATGCTGCTCCCCTAATGTTACCATGAGACCCCCATTTCTAGCCCAGTCATATGGTGTAGTTCTATGGCTTCTCCTTTTCGCAGTCATTGGGTTAGGATAGGTCTCTATCTGGTTTCTAACTCTTATTTTTCCTTCCAACATTTGGTACACACACACACACACACACACACACACACACACGTGTGTGTGTGTGCTCCTCTTATCACAGCCATATGAGTCACTATGTTGAGTGTTGCCCAAATTTAATTTCTTCTATCAGTGACTTCCATTTACCAACTATCAGAATCCAGTACCATAAATCATTATCATTGTTTATAACAAATTCTCATGTATGCTTATCACTTACATTTTACATATGAGAAAACTGAGAGTGATTCATTTATGAGAACACATGAAAGAGTTCATGCCACAAGACTAACACACAAAGCAGAGATGGGAAGGGATCAATCGTGTCCAACACAGCTAATCAGCAGACCTCCAATACTAATACAATAGGAGGAAAAGAAAGACACTAATATAACCAACCAAATGAAATTGTACTTAACAACTTTCTAACAAGTCACAAGATAATTGACTGGAATTAAAAACAAGATTCAATTATCTGTTGTCTCCAAAAGTTCATTTACCTAGCAAAGGCAGCCAAGTGTGAAAGGATGACAATCAACCTACTAATTAAATAGAAGCCATAAAAAAATAAGCATAACACTAACTATGCTTGCTAAAGTAGACATCAGACCAACACTAGTCAGAAAAGATAGAGGGACTTTTCATATTAGCAAGGTGAACAATCATTAATCAGATACAACAACTGTAAATATGTATGTGCTGCATATTGTGTGTTATACAACAAACACTAAAATAAATAAAAGAGCACATAGATAAGAACACAATAATGGCAGGAGACTTTCACTACTCTATTCTACTATTTATATAGATATCTGTATTTATCATATCATATGACACAAAGAAATTCTCATTAAAAACAATAACAACAACAACAACAACAACAACAACAAAATAAACCCTATTGGGACAACTCCTTGTATCTTATCAGGCTGCAGTGGAATAAAAGTGTAGACAAACAGCAAGAGAAACCTCAGAAATGACACAAATACCCAGAGATTGAATAATTTACATTGGAACAAGTAGTGAAGCATTAAAGAGGTCAAGGACAAATTTGTTTTTTAAATCTTACAAACAACAAAACCCAATACCATACCCTACCACATCCTCTGGATTCAGCTAAGTTAGTCCTAAAAGAAGGTTTATAGCTATGAGCATTAGCAGTAAAAAAGTAAGAGAAATCTCAAATAAATAATTGTATTCTAGAAGGCTCTTTAACAACAAACCAAACCTAAATGCAATAGATAGCAAGAATAAAGATTAGAGAAAAAAAATAATAAAACAGGGAATAAAGAGGGACAAAACACAGAATAAATAACAGAGTCACTTCTTTGAAAAGATGAAGAAGGTTAACAAAAATATCCACAAAGAAAAGTCCAGGACTGAAAAGACTCACTGTTGAATTCAGTCAAACTTTTCAGGATGATTTAACACTGGTATTTCTCAAAATGTTCCAAGAAATACAAAGGTAAGACAAAGTCTCAATTCTATGAAGCCAGTATTACCCTAATGCCATAACTGGATACAAACATGGCAAAAAGAAAACTTTGGATTAATTTCATATACATAAACTGTGATGCAAACAAAACTTCCAGACCATATTAAGAAAACCAAACATCATGACCAAGTGGGTTGCATTTTCAGTATGGTTGTACATCTGCAATCACTATGTATAATATATCATACAAATAAAATGGAGGAAAGAAGTCACGTGATCTCAACAGATGCAGAAAAGGCATTTTACAAGGCTCATGTTATATCAGTCCTGGAGAAATTAGAAAATAAGAACATATTTCAAAATAGTAAAGACTATATATATACATATATGTATAAATACTGTATATATATATATATATAGTTATATAAAAACAAAGCTATAGCCAATATTATACCTAATATGAACAATCTGAAAGTATTCTTTCTAAAAGCTCCGGGATGAGAAGGTGACTCACTCCATTATTTTTTAATGTTGTGCTCAACGTGCTAGGCCAACTATACATAAAAACGTTAAAGATAGGAAAAGACATTAAATTATTCATATCCACAATGTGATTCTGTAATTAAAAGATCCTTCAAACTTAACCAGAAAACTCTGAGATCTAATAAACACAAGGGAAAATGTTGAAGGAATCAAAGCCAACAGACAGAAAACACCAGCCTTCATTTATATCCATAACAAACTTTCTAAAAAAAGAAATGTGGAGAAAACATTTTACAACATAACAAACAAAACCATAGGTTGCAAAAGGCTTTATAATGAACACTTTCCCCCAGGAATCCTAGGGAAACAAGTGTATGCTATCTTTCACATCTTCATCCCAGTCTTAACCTTTCCACGTATGCATGAGGGTAGGCTGTGAAACTAGAAAAGGGACCATGAGCGGGGGAAAAAGAGGTGTTGAGAAAGGGAGAGAGAAAAACTGAACAGATGTGTGCTGTGAAAATGGAAAGGAGGCTACTGAGGGTGGCGGTACAAAGGGGGTCAGTAGGGCAGGGCAGAAGAGAGGGGAGAAAGATCAACAAAGGCAAACCATGCTTGAAAATTCCATATCCAATACTCTGTTAACTAAAGAATAAGAACGAAGACCAAGAGCTTAAATTATGTGCCAAAGGGCACAATTAATCAAATCGCTAAGTCCCTTTTCTCCATTATGATGGGACACTGCTAGCTGCTGTAGAGATGCCACATTTTCATTTCTGATGTCAAATGGCTTCTGCACATAAATATGCAATCTAATCAAAGAGGTATTCTGACATAAAACTTCTGGGTATACATCAACTAAAAACATTTAATGTGAACTTTGTTATAGTTTAAATCCTTCCTTTAGTAATAACCACTTACCACTTGGATGGTGCACGATGGTGAGTTTATCTAAAAGATAAAAAATATATTCTGTGAGGTTTGTTTAATATTTATCCCAAGAGACCTTCTTATTACTGTTTGATGACTTTGTATCTTTGAGATGACTTAAATTTACAACATAAACTGAAAAGACTAATCCTACCTCTGGGTGTTGTGCGATACCAAGCCTCTCATTACTTTTGTCTTTTCTGATAGTCGTCGAAGCCTGTCCGATCGCTGACAAAACCCTGATGTCTTTGAATTGATATTCCTTTATTCTGAAATACTCCATTTGTTGCAGATATACATTTTTTCAGAAATGGCTGCATATTATCCAGTTTAAGCATTTCAAGTGTACAAGCTGATGATTTTTAAAACAAATCTGTTAACTATGGGCCTCCCAGTCCAGTAGGTTTCCTAGACACAAGATGTACACTCAGAACCTCTCGTTAATTCTCATAAGCATGTTTTTCCTCACAGCCTCAGCTCTGCTAGCCTCCTCTATAGATTAGTGTTACTTTGTATTAGCTTGATCTAGAAAGCCAGCAGAATAAAACCTTACAGCATGTACTGCCTTATGTCTGGTACCTTTCACTCAGCACATTGGCTGGGGATTCATTTATATTGCACATAGTAGAAGCATTAAATTTTATTGCTTAGGTAGTATCACAGCATAAACACAAGCAAAATGTAATTGTGCATGTTGCTGCTTTATGCTCTGATTGTTTCCAGATATGATGAATTAAACTTCCATAGACTTTATGGATATATATTTTTTAGTGGATACAGAGTTTTACTTGTATTGGAAACATATCCAGGGTTGGAATCACTAAACCATATACTAAGCATGTATGTGACCTTTTAAAAGTCATTGCATTCTTTGACATTCCATCAGCAATCACATACGTACGTCCAGTTCCACATTCTAAATCATACTTGGGTGAGTTTGGCAGCCTTTTAAAGTCATGTTCCTGATAGTTGCTCACTGGCATTTTATTGAAACTTCCTTTGTCTTCTCCTGCATAATAATGATTGTCAAGCATCTTTTACACATTTTCTTTGGTAAATTAAGAGCTGGGTATTAAGTACGTTTGTAAGAGCTGGCATGTCACTGTTCTTAGGTCTTCTCAGCAGACAGAATTGTGGTGTGTGTGTGTGTGTGTGTGTGTGTATTTCTATACTCACTTACCTGAAATGTGTCTTAGCAGCCATGATTTGTTATCTTTTGCCTCTAAATCCAATCTCTCACAAGATTCACATCAGCCTCCCTTTAACTTAGCTGATACTCTGTGACAACAGGGACCTGTCATTATCTGTAGTTTGCTTATTTGTTAGACCAATCAGACCAATCCTAGAATATCTGAAGCTTGATATTATTACACTACATATGTGTGGAGAAAGGAACCTAGAAAAAAGCATATTTTCATCTATCATGTTTTGTTTACTCCAAACATACAGTTTTCCCTATTTATGCTCTCTTCTGATAGCCCTATGTAACCACCCCATTTATTTAATTTAATTGCTTATGTTTCATCCTCTTCCTTGTTTTCCTTCTTCTTCCTTTTTGATTCTTGTTTATTAAGTATATAAAGCATTAATCTTAAAATACATAGAAATAAGTATACTCTTCACTTTGGTGGTCTTACATTTTCCTCTAATTTAACTGTTGATTCTGTTTTGCTTCATTCTACAACTTTTAGCATCCTGTTTACAATAGCTTTCATTTCAAAACAGTTTTCTCTGATTTCTTATTTGATACAAGGATTATTTTTGAAACATTGTATTTGGTTCTTAAATATTTTAGAATGAATATGCAGTACTTAGGGAGCATTCTCTTAGTGTTTTGATCTTCCACAATGTAATGAAGTTTTCTGATGATCCCCCAGTGCTTCATCTTAGTAGCTGTCCAAGCACAAGTTACACAAGAATGTGAGCTCAGTATTTTTATGCCTTATTAAGTAAATGCCAAATTGGTTGACTCAGTTGTGATTCAGGTCTTTGCACCTTTGTTGATTTCTGTCATATGTTCAATTAAGCCCTGAGATAAAAGTGAGAACATTTCTTAGTATTGCCAAATTTTACTTCATTGGCTAGATAAAACCTATAAGCATACATATAATATGAAGGACAGAAACATCTATCTAGCTGTTATGTCTTCCTGCTGAACTTTATTTCTAGCTAATGTATTCTATCCTGCCATGGGCTTTTTCTTCAGATCATCTCATTGTGTATCAACATGGCCACCATAGCTTTCTTGTCCCTTGGACGACCTTCATTTTCTAGCTATCTTTCCTTTATTTAAAATGTTTTTTTTTAGACTGCCTAAATTTAGCTGTTCCTTCTTTGTGCAGTATAAAAACATCCTTTTAAAATTAAGTGTTTAATCAATTTACATTGAACACAATTATTGATATTACTCAAATTACTACCACTATTATTTTGATTTCTTGCATTCTTGCCTACCTATTTTGCTATTACAAATTTAGTAATTTTCATGATTTATTCTTCAAAATTAGAGGCTTTTAATTAATTTCCTATATTGATTTTCTTTTTAATTTTTTTATTTTTGTATCTATTTATATTATTACACACATATAAAATAAATCACATACAACAAGAAGAACCACAAAATGATCAGGAATTATATTAATGTTACATTCATAGTGTTTTGGCAACCTTGAAGAAAGCATCTTTTTTTATCTTGGTGAGCCTAAGATTCTGAATGTAAGTCAATAGCTATCATATCTCATCTCTATCAACTTAAAACATCTATCTAGACCTAAAAACATCTTAACCCATAAACAACAAATCTTAATTGTAAAACTAAACTATCTGATCTTCAGCTCCATCAGAGACTTGAGAAAGAATAAAATTAATTACCTGAGTAAACAGGAAATACAGGTTAGCAGCTTCCAAAGTGAAAAAAAAAAATGACAGAGACAGTTTGCTGCCTGAACTGTCACCCAAAACTCTCTATAACGTTGGGGCATCATCTTCAGCCTTCTGGCATAATATATCTGACAGACACATTTGTGAGGCAGGAACTATTCAAGATTTGCTTACCCTGTCTTAAAAGAGTTTGGCTGTTGACTCTGCCTGCTTCCAACCTTGCCCATTTTTATGCAGAATTCTGCCAGTTGCCAAAATGAGGACATTTTGCCCAGTGGCTGGTTTGCCACATTTGAACCCATCTCCATAAGGAGGTTCTTTGATGCTCATCATCCTCTTTGAGGTAGGCTGGGTGTTGCCAGGAGTTAACCTGTCTTACTGTCAATGAATCTTTAAAATAGTAAAAACATATTTAAATGCCATATTCTGCATGTCTCTGAGGTTTTTGAACACCTTATCTATTTTACCTTATCTATGTATAGAATCATATCTATCTATAAAACCTAGAATGTATATTCTTGTAATAAAGATAGACTAGTAATTGACATGACCACGATTTCTTCAACTAACCATTAATTTGTACAACTTACTTATCGTAAACAGCTTGCAATAGCACTTTCAAAGTATTGGAGGTAAAACCTTGTATTCTACCTGAGTTGTATGGGTGCCGCATTTTAGAGGGGAAATATACATGTGTGTGAAGAATAATCTTAACTTTGAATTCTATACCAGTGCATCAAAATTAAACTTATTTTGCATCAATATACAAAATTTTAGGCTTACTTCTTTATTAATTTTTTGTATTTGAATTCATACAGTTCTCACACTGGCCAGAAGGGGGAGACAGAACCCTAGTGGAGAAGGTTGTGAGCCCTCACGTGGGCGCTGGGAAGCCATGTGGAAGGCTTGCAGGTCCTTTGCAAGAGCACCAAATGTTCCTTATGGTTGAGCCATTTCTTGTTCCTTTAAGTCGTTGCTTTGTTCACAAAATATGCAAATTCAAGTTCCCAAACTCATTTGAGAAGATAGAGCCCTCTTTTCTGTTTTCTGCCTTATACTTTCCCCTTCATATTTCCCCTTCTTGTTTTTTAATTGATTCTTCACATTCTATACTTTACACCCTATTATGTATAAAATTTTACCCAATTTCACTTAACTGCAGCCTCTGTTCTTCGTGGTATTAAATATCTTTCTCCTTGACATGTTCTAGCCAACAACTTATGTGTAAAATTTTGCTTTAAATAGTTGTCATTAAAATAATTTACTAAAACACAGAAAACATAACAGTCTATACATAACTCATTTATATAATTTTCACCATTTTTATCCTTTTAACATGGATCTGAATTTATTTCTGTTACTATTTCTTTCTACCTATATAAAATTCTTTGACTCTGGGAAGATATTAGTGACATCCTTAAAATTTTCCTTTTCTAACACTGGGAAAATTGTATTAATCCATCTTCATGTTCAATAACAGCTATATGAGTGTTAGACTGATTTCATCTAGAAAAGGTTTCTTATATTTTACTATTGCTTTACATAATTTCCATTCAGTTATTTTAATTATTTTTGTTATTTAAATTATTTCAAATTTTCTCATGGTATTTTATATTTATCACTATTTAAAGCTATTTTTTGTATGAGTTCGGTATGCTTATAAGAGATACTTCCATTTCCTCTTCTATAAAGGTCAACATGAGACTGTAAGTTTCTTACCATTAATGGCTTTCCTTTTCTTCACTATGAATTCCTATTATTATTATACAGTGTTTAGTCATTTTTTGGCTAGAATGTTGAATATTACATCTATTGTCTCCTATGGATTCTGTGTGGGATCTTGTTTTAAAAGGCAGGTCAGTTTCTGACATGCACTTCTATAGGACTGATTTCACTGTCTTTTCAATATTTACCAACAGAAACCTCTAAGCATTGCATAAGGCCTGAGGTACAAACTCTGCTGCTCCTGAGGATTTTAGGTTGGCTTTCCAGGTTTCCAGGCACGGCTTGAACAGCAGTGACTGTAAGTCAGGGTCCTAGCACAGCAGATGTTAGGGGAGTCGGGGAAGTGTAAAGATCTGGCCACTCTAGCAAAAGCTTTCCCAATGGGCCTCTGCCTAGATCCACTCAACATCTTTCTGACTTCTTTCTCTTTTTTTTTTTTCAGAGCATGGTTGGTCAGTCTGGGTCAGAGGACACTCATGGTTGGATGTGTGAATAATCCTGCTTTGCAGAGAAGGAACCGGAGAGGTTAAGTCCCCAGGCCAGAGATTGGCAAGTGAGGCAACTCTTACTCACCGTAGGCGTTTTCACCTTCTGGCCTTCTCCCAATGATGTTGTCTCGTAGTTGCCGTAGCTTTTCCTTAACGAAAGCACAGAACACAGAACCAGGACACAGACATCAAGATTTAAAAGCTTTACTTTATACATAATATTATTCTCCATGAAGTAGATCTAAAATGGTAGCACCCTGTTTTGTAGAGACGGAAACTGAGGTTTAGGGAATTAACTTCTCTAAATTAGAGTTGTAAGTCAGGATTGGACACAGACCTTATTCTCATGCCTACACAAGTGTGGCCTCCACTGAGTAAGGAGCTAAACCAGCATGGGTGGATGCTGCTTAGCCCGTCTCCAGCCTCCATGGGCTATATTCTTTCCTGGCATTCTACTTAAAAAAACAAAAGGGCCCAGGGGAGAATACTAAGAAACTAGATTCTTTTTCTCAGAATATGTGTGACCTTTGTTTCTCCAGTGGTCTGCTTAGAACATCCATGATCATTTCAGCAGAAACAAAAAGAATGCTAGCACTCCATAAATGCCTTTAAAAGAAAACCTAAGAGCAGCTGTTTGTTGTCAGGAATGCCTCTTTCCTGGGGGTTGTTTCCATGGCTTTGCATGTTTCCCTCTGAGTGGAGTTGTGTGCCTTGGGAATGCCAATGAGAAGGGTGAAAGGCAAGGCCTTGAGCTTTGTCACCACCTCCGGTTCAGGGCCAGGGATTCTATGTGACTCTTGCCTGCTCTTCAAACCCTTGGCTACATATCTGAAAATGAGCCATTTTCCCCAGAACAATCCTCCCCCAGCCATACCATGTCACAGTAATCTGACAAATTCATTTTCAGGATAAAATGAATAAGTTTGCAGCTAGAAGAGGAATATTGAAAAGAAGATGAAGGGTGGGTGGGGGAATGTGTGCACATGTGTAGATGCGCTGCCTTAAATACTTCCTCATGGAGATAAACAAACAAAACAAAGGGAAGCAACCAAGTGTTTCAGGAAATGACAATGGAAGTAATTTCTAAGAAGCTGCAATACACTAAACTGAATAGAAATCTTTATTTTTTTTTAAAAGGATCAGAGGGTTAAAGTGTATATGATCCCTGGTGGCAAAATGAGTTGCGTGGGTTTGTACCTGAGCATATTTTCCGCCATTTTAGGATTAGAGTGGTGTCAAGGTGATGGTACTGGTAAGGGTGGAGAAACAATGTTGCCATTCTGCTCATGCGCAATGCACAGGTGCAGAACTCTATCCTTTACTTTCTTCAGCATTTGTTTGGAAAAATAATTGCCTTTGAGTAGTATTGTGAAAGTTGGACCATTTTCAGCCATGGACTGGCAACCAGAGCTGCCCTTCTAGGTAGGCGGTTTCTGGTAATCCATGATCTCAGAAGTGTTTGGAAAACCTCCTGCCTACACTGCTTTGGCCAATATGCCATATTGTTTGAAATTTCATCATCGTGACTAATTTTTCTATTGTTAAGAAACTGCATTGTCTCTGGGTAGAGGTAGCATATTCTGCTAATATTAGCTCCCTGTATTTTGTCCTGACTTGGCCTACTAAATGAGTTTAATAAAGGGGCTAGCTCCCCGAGAAGTGGGTTCTAAGGCAAGGGGGCTTCCTGCAGTGGGAAGAGTAGAACCTTAAAATATTTTAAGAGTGGGAAAACTCATGACATCAGTAGAATGTGGCATGGATACCTCTTATTAACAACAGCTAAAGTGGTATAGGTGACATACTTTATAAGGAAAAAGATAAAATGGATAACATTTAGGACTAAATGCTTGATGTGACATTAATTATATTTTGTTCCTTTTAAGTCTCTTTAAGTTACAGAGTTTAGAATGCTAAGCCCCTGTCACTCTAGGGATGTGTCTTCCATCTTCATTTCAGCAATGAGATAAAAGAAATATTCTTTACACTCAGGGCGGGGATCATACACTGATTTGGCATCAGCTTTGAGGTATGGATTCCAAGATTAAGTTCAGAAAAATGAACTCATGAATGCAAACTTTGGATGTTATTTTCAAGCTTTTAGTTGATTGTTGCAAACCTCACTTTACTGGCCAGTGAAAAACAAAAGAATCTATATTTCTTGTGAAGAGTAAACATTGAAAGAGTCTAAGGGGGTCTGTAAGTGAAAGACTATTCCAGAAGGTCATATTACCTGCTGAATCACTTCCAGACCACTCTTCCCCATCTGCCAATGCTTAAATTTCTCTAGCGCTTCATCCACAGACATTTCCCCGTTCTTGACTTTCCCCTGAAGGAGGATCAGTTCTTCCTGCCCAGTGGTCAGATAGCCCCTTGCACTGCAGAAGGTTGGGTCCTCCATCGGAGCTTTGTCTGTAAGGTAAGGAGAAGGGGTTTTAATAGGAAATTAGCATTTGAACCACTGGGACCAAAATCCTTCCACATAATAACTCATTGGATTTTCTTGCTCTAAACCATATATTCACAGTTGAGGAAGAATAAGCTAGCATAAAACTTTTGTTTCACTCTTTTCTTGAGAGAAGTTATCACTGTGTAACCCAAGATGACCACAAACTTAAGATCCCCTGCCTTAAGCCTCTCAAGGACTCAGGCCTCTGACGCTACATTCAGACAGCACAGAAACTTTTAGTGTATTGCATCTATCTACTGGGTAAAAAGAATCATTTTATCACTGTAAAACATAAGGGCCAAGTAAAAGTGATGAACTTTTGTAGAAAGTAACATTCTCTCCTTCCACCTTTGGGGAGAATTAAAGTGAGATTACGTGGATGGGGATTCCGAGGAGGCTAAACACCGCAGTACAGGGCCTGCCTCCTCATCCCAAAGGGACCCAGAACAAAAGGTGATAGCTACACTTTGAGTTAAGAGACTGTCAGGGAGCTGTGAAAATTCATCCAGGCAGGAACTGGAAGCTTTAGAAACCTGGACTATGAGCAGAAGGAGCCTGCAACTCTAGCCCTGGCTGCCCAGAGGGAAAGGGAGACTCCTAAGAGAACAGTGAAGTGGACGCGTCCCAGCAAGGGTCGTTAGCACAGATGCTTGCAACCTCAGCTATTGGAAAGCTTTACTGTTGCCCTCAGCATTCAGATCATCTGTGCAAGCAACCTAGAGCCTTCCCAGCGGCTTTTCACTGGAGGAAGAACACCTCTCTCCCCGCTGCTCTAGCATGATGTCATTGTGTGACAGCAGCTATTGTCTGAAGTATACTGACCTCTACGGGTCAAAGACCTGTGCATATCTCAAGAGCTGGTACCTCACAGATAACCTACTACAATAGCAAAGGGGGCTGCAGCTTTATAGACCCAACATGACTCAGCAGAGCACAGGAGGCTCTAGAACACAAGCTCTTGCACTTCAGGAGACAAATTGTATGACAATAGCTACAAAGCGGGGCCAGGGAGGATACCTGGGAATAAATTTAAGGAGCTAAAAGACCCATGCAAATGAAAATTACAAAACTTCCAACATAAACGACACAGAAAACACTACAGCATGGAAGGTTCATGCTTGTTCACGGATTTAAAGAAAGAATACTATAAAATATTCATACAAATCAGAACAGTCATCAGGTTCAATAGAGTCATCAACAAAATACCAAGGTTGTCCCCTCACAGAACTGGAAGAGAACACTAAAATTCAAATGAAAGCAGACTCCAAAGCACAAGGGGAAATCAAGGGGAAATGTGAAATAAACTAAGACACAGCATGAAAAAAAAAAAAAAAGCCTGTATATTCCCACTCACATGAGACCGCTACAAAAATCTACTGGAGGATAGAATTCACAGTGCTACCTGCTGGCAAGCAGTGCAGAGGAGGGACGTGTGGAGGTTGATGAATGAGCACATAGCTAGGAAGAAGTAACAAATCACAGTGTTCACGGAACAGTGAGGGGATGAATACAGCATACAATAACCCATTATGTACTTTATGAACAGCTGGGGGGAAGGAGGCTTAAGCTCTCACACACAAAGCAATAATAATAATAATGGAACAGAGACATTAATTCCCCCGGTTTTATCAGTACATAATGTATATACACACTGAACTATGACACTGCTTCAAAAATGACTCTTACTAGTATAAGTGTTTAGTGAGAAGTAACTGTTACTTCCTTGCCTTGACCATAATGCACATGAATTAATTCTCATGCTGTTCTCCGTAAATTTCTAAAGGTAGCAAAACAAGTTGTAATAAAGATACTATGTGGATAAATGCCTGCCACATATAACATATTAATGTCATTAATACTAAACATTTGTTGAAGGAACACTATCTTTAATTTTGAAAAAAGAAAAGATCTCAGTAAAAAAATCTAAATGTCACCAAAGACGTAGGGTCATTTGAAACTATTCCTAGAATATGGAAATAAATACCTACTCATTTTGTAGTGAAATGCTTTCTTTTCCAAAAATATTTTATATTAGAGCTTACCATGTATTTTTTTGTGTGTAGCACAGAAAAGTAGAGGGGTCCATGTCCTGTGTAAATACCAACGGGACACTGTAGGTTGGTATGAGACATGGGATGTGGAGTTGAGTACCTACTGGCAGGACACAGGCAAATTCATTTGCCCACTGTGGTATTCAAAGACATAAATAGAGCCACATGTCTTTGGGGGAGGCTATGAAAATCCCAGACCACCTCAATCCCTGTTCCTGAGTGACACATTTGTGTCACCAGCGTGGCCTTAGGACTCTTCTGAGATCACTACTTCTTGTATATCTGGTTCCACTAAATCCAACATAGTAATTGTAATGTCTCAGGAGAAGCACATTCTTGACAGGCTTTCACTTTTGAATATGCACAGTGCTGAGGGACATAAAAATATCTTGTTCAGCTAGAATTGGTATACCTAGCCCTGAAAAAAAACCCTCACTAATTGTTGGCAATCATTCAAGAAAGGGAGAAACTGGACCACCATTCAACCATAATATCAAAGATTTTGGGGGGTGGGGGAGGGGTGTTCCTTTCTAGTAGTGTGGTCATTGATGGAATTGAAAATGATTTTTTTTTTCTGGAAGAAAGACGTTTTTAAGTTCTAGGCAGTACTTTAAATCACCCAAAGGGTGCCAACACTAGCCTGTTTGGGCTGGCCTCTAATGTCCATTTCAGTTTTAAGAAAGGCTTTTATGGTGAGTCCAGGACCAGAAACACTGAAGGACTCTGTGGAAGATCTCCTTGCATCTAAAGCATCTCCATGATGAGGCATTCTAGTTTCCTGGAGGGCGTTCCTTGACTTTTCAGAAGTTTATTTCCCCAGATCTAACAAGATGTCAACAGATTCTATACTCTAAATTTTCCTGCACGGATGACAGAACACAGAAAGAATCTCAGGAGAAATGGAGACTGCAAGCCAGCCGGAGGGCTAACTGGTTGAGCAACAAAAAGTACAAAGAGCCTCATCTTAATGCCTTAATTGTCACTCACAAGGTTATTTTTAACTCACTGGTATAGAATATTGTATATAGAGGCAAAATAAGTTTAATTTTAGATACATTGGTATAGAATTCAAATTTAAGATTATTCTCCACATCCTATATACACTCTAAATGCAGGGTTATATCCATACAACTCAATTATAATACAAAGTTTACTTCCAATACTTTGAAAGTGCTATTGCAGGCTGTTTAGGACAAATAAGTTATACAAGTTAATTGTTAGTTGATCAAATCATGATAATATCAATTACTAGTCTATTTTTATCACAAGAATATACATCATAGGTGCAACAGAGATATCATTCTATAGAAAGATGAGGTAAAATAGTTAGATGAGGTCTTCAAAAACCTCAGAGACCTACAGAATATGGCATTTAAAAAGTTTTATTATGTTAAAGATTCATTGACAACGAGACAGGTTAACTCCTGGCAACACCCAGCCTACCTCAAAGTGGATGATGAGCATCAAATGGAGATGGCTTCAAATGTGGCAAATTAGCCACTGGGCAAAATGTCTTCATTTCTACCACATACAAAATTCTGCCTAAAAAGGGTCAAGCTTACATGCAGGCAGAGTCGACATGCAAACTCTGCCAAGAAAAGGTAAGCAAGTCCTCAACGGTTTCTGTCTCACAAATATATCTGTCAGATAGATATATTGGGCCAGAAGGCTGAAGATGATGTTCCATCATTATAGAGAGTTTTGGGTGACTGCTCAGGTAGCAAACTGTCTTTGTCATCTTCTCATTTGGGAAGCTAATAACCTGAACTCCCTGTCTACTCTGATGGTGTTGAAGACCAGATAACAATTAAGCTTAGTTGTTTAGGGGTTAAGATGTTTTTAGGTGCCCATCATCCTCTTTGAGGTAGGCTGGGTGTTGCCAGGAGTTAACCTGTCTCGTTGTTTTTTAGGTCTAGATAGATGTTTTAAGTTGATAATGACAAGTGTGATGGAGATTAATTTACATTCAGAATTTTAGACATACCAAGATAGGAAAGATGTTTTTTTCAAGGCTGTCAAATACAAATAGCCAAAACACTAAGAATGTAATATTTATACAATTCCTGATTGTTTCATGATTCTTCTTGCTATAGGTAGTTTATTGTAATAATATAAAAGTATATGTAAAAAATAAAATAATAAAAAAGTACAAAGAGCTGTTGAGATCTTGTTTCTCCTACCACTTGCTATTTAGGCTATATAAGCTTCCATACAAATTCAGCTCTTGAGATACCATTTCTTGTAGCATCTAAGTGCCATCCTGGCAGAGCAGGAAGACAGTATCACCAATAGAAGCTATCCTGCCTCATCATCACCACAGTTCTGTCACCCCTTTGCCTAAGCTGGGGCCTATTGCTATCTCAGGTAACCTGTGTAGCTACATCTTCTGTCTTTACAGAAGGTATCTCCAGCCAATGATTTCCAGAAAAGTAGCAATTACTATTTTGCTTCATGTACATGTTTCACTGAGTTAAAATACTACATCTGGGGGTGTCAAGATGACCCACTGGGTAAATATACCTGCCACCAAGCCTAGAAAAGAGTCCTATCCTTGGAAGAGAAAGGACTGTGCAAAGCTGTCCTCTGACTACTAGTGCACGGTGGCACTCCAACACATACAAATTAATAAAGAACTGAATCCTTTTAATAATGCTTGTCTCAAAAAAATAATGTTTGTCTCAATTAACCCATCTAACTTCAAATTCTTCTTAACTTTTAAATTGAAAATAAGACGGCTTCAGTGCAGAAAGAAATATATTTTGGTCCTTATCAATTACGTAAACATACCCAAAAGACCCCCCAAAAAAAAAAAGTCTCCAATCTTGTCTTAAAAGTGAGCTGCTTGTAGACAAGCTAATTTTCCACACACTTGCTTTTTAGTCTCATATAATAAAGCACCTGCCTTGATAAATTATTATTAGGCATGACAAGGTCCAAAAATAATGATTGAAAAACTTTACTACCTTCTCCTTTAAGGCAGGCTCATTATTTTAAATGCAGGGCCTGTAATTGTTGGCAATGGTGATAGGTTCTTTTGATTAGATCCAGTTTACCACTTAACAGAGGTGGTCATGGGGGGGGGTTTCTCCCCTGCAAATTTCATGTTTCTGTTTGCTTTTGGAAGATTAGTTTGATCTTTATATTACTTTCATCAAAATACTTTTGTCATACTGCTAGCTGCATGTTTGAAATCCTAGGTTACGTGATGTAACAGTCCCAAGATAGACTAATAGTTTAGTTCCTTTTAATTTCTCTTTTTAGTATCTTTTCATTGTATTTGAATACTGTCCACAGAAGCAACAAATGACCTATTATGTGAATATTGGAATGTGTAGAATAGGTCAGAAAGCATTGCACTAAAATCCTGTTGGTGAGTGACTGGCTAGAATATGTCTTACTAAAATACTGGAAAGAAAAAACTAATAGGCCCTCGCTGTTAGGTAACAAGACCAATGTGAAACGTTTGTCTGATAAATACCATGTAGCTATAAAGAACATAATAAAAAGGACAACTGCCCCACAGAAGGACTTATTCTATAGTGACAAGAACAAATACATGTTAAAAATAAACATGGGGGGCAGTTGGGTAGCTTTCTTTTTGCTCTTTTGGGTTATAGATACTTATTTTCATCGGGAGGTGGTTATAAGTTATTACTGGTCTTAGACAGAGAGAAAACTAGGTTGGACTAAGGGATGTCTCTCTTTTCCTTTATCTTTCTTTCATAAGTAAGGACATAAGAGTTGAAAAGAAAGAAAGGGGGATATAGAAATATTAAGGGAGGATAGAACAAAATGTAGATTATTGAATCTACTCCTCAACTCAAGGCCTTAATTGTTACTTACAAATGAGGTTATTCTTAATTCATTGGTATAGAATTATGTATATTGATGCAAATCCTGGTCATGCCAAAAACTAGTCTAATTTTATCAAAAGAATATACGTCCTAGGTCTAACAGATAGATATAATTCTATAGATACATATGGTAAAATAGTTAAATAAGGTCTTAAAAATCCTCAGAGACCTATAGAATATGGCATTTAAAGATGTCTTTATTATTTATTATTCTAAAGATTCTTTGACAACAAGACAAGTTAACCCCTGGCAACCCTCAGCTTACCTCAAAGAAGATGATCTGTATCAAAGAACCTCCTTATGAAGTTGAATTCAAATATGACAAGCCGCTGAACAAAATGTCTTTGTTTCTGCCCTAGACAGAATTCTGCCTAAAAATGGACTAGCTTAGATGCAGGCAAAGTTGATGGCTGAACTCTGCCAAGACAGGGTAAGCAAGTCCTCAATAGTTTTTGCTTTGCAAATATGTCTGTCAGAGATATTGGGCTAAAAGGCTGAAGATGATGTTCTAATATTATAGAGAGTGTTGGGTGACTGTTCAGACAGTAAACTGTCTCAAACATTTTTTCCTTTTGGCAGCTGCCAACCTGCAATTCTGGTTCACTCAGGTATAGAAGTTTTATACCTTCTCAAGTCTCTGATGGGGTTGAAGACCAGATAGTTTAGTCTTACAATTAAGCTTAGTTGGTTAGGGGTCAAGATGTTTTTAGGTCTAGATAGATGTTTTAAGTTAATAGAGATGAGATATGATAGATATTGATTTTCATTCAAAAATTTAGACCGGACAAGATAGGAAAGACGCTTTCTTCAAGTTTGCCAAATACAAATAGCCAAATCACTATGAATATAATGTTTATATAACTCCTTATTGTCTCATGGTTCTTCCTGATATATGTAGCTTATTTCATTCATGTATAATAATATAAACAAATGTATATGTTAAAATTATTTAAAAAAGAAAATAATGAACACAGAAGAAAACTAATCATCAAAGGAAAATTAATACACATTCAAATATGATTGTTGGGAAGAGAGTATTTTCTTTCAACCTACAACTTTCTGTAAATATATATTGATTTTACATTAGGAAAAATGCTGCCCTTTTGCAACAGGCTTCCCCCAAGGAGTGTATACTGTTTTGGTACTTGCAGGGTACGCTCCGCAATAAGAACCACCTCACACTGTAATGACCATTCTGGTCCATTTTTATCCATCCTTTTCTCTCCTGTTCTATGTTCTCCCTCCTTTTTCCCTTCTGTCTTTCTCTTGTCTGATCTCTTTTTCTCCTTCCCTCTCTTCCTTTCTTTTTTTATGTGTGTGTACATCCATGGGTGCTCATATGTGCAGAGGCCAGAGATCAACGTCAGGTCTCTTTCTCAATTGCTTTTACACCTTATTTTTAGTATCAGTGTCTCTTGAGAACCTAGAATTTTAGATTTTGGCTTAGATTGTCTGGCCAGAAAACCCCAGGGATCTGCCTGTCTCTGTGTCCTGACTAGTCTTTTATGTGGCTTCCATATATCCAAACTCAGGTCCACTCTTATACAGTACACACAAGACCCACTCAGCAACCTCCACAGCCATTAAGACATAGGCGATCAAGACATGTTGTACCCTACATTTTCACAGCAAGTTAATCTCTAACATTGTCAAGAACTTGGTAATAGGACTTAGTTGGTGACCAGATTTAAACCTGGCTGGATTTTTGTTAATGAGCATGAAAACTGGTAGGCAACAAAGGAAGCTCCACGGGGGCAAGCTGAGAGACACCTGGACTATAGACTTGTTCATGAACTCTAAACAAAGCATCCATACCTCCATACCTCCTTAACTTGATGTCTGTGGGTCTCTTTCTCTATGTATACATGTAGGTTCTTTATCACCAACATTCCATGTTTATATTTTACAAGTAACTCTTCAGTTGTTGTTTAAAGTTTAGTTGTTTAGATAGATTAATTATCTGCTACCAATTTTTGATACCACACTTAAAGTTTTTCAAGTTTGATTAATCTATTATTAATATACAATGTATCTGAGGTAATGGATTCATGATATCATTGAATTGCTATCTTTTCTAAAGTCTTGGACGGGCAAAACCTGCTGTTTTATATTTTATATAAACAGAATATCTAACTAAGCATAAAATACTTAATTTTCATTTCCACCAAAATAAGCCCAATAGAGCATTGCATGCAATTTTTGTTACTGAGATTTCTGACTTTTAAAACTTACTTCGATTTTTCTTTTTTCCCTATTTATTGATGATAGGTTCTTTTTTCACACAATATATTTTGATTACAGTTTCCCCTCCCTTGACTCCTCCTAGTCTCTCTCCCTTCCCCTCTCCATCCACTTCTTTCCTGTTTCTCATCAGAAGAGAACAGACTTCTTGGAGATCACAACCAAACAGGACAAAATAAAATATAGTAAAAATAAAACAAAAACCATCACATCAAAGTGGGGCAAGGCAGCTTCACAGAGGGAAAAGAGCCTCAAGGGCAGACACAAGAATCAGAGATCTATTCATTCACAATCTCAGGAATCCCATAAAAAAATACTAAGCTGGAAGATACATGTGCAGAGAACCCAGTGCTAATCATATATAAATTTTACTTCTTTAAAAAGTTTGTTCTTTGGCAATTTTATACAATCTGGTGACACGCACTTGTAGTTCTCTCTTTTTCCCTTTTCCCACCCCACATCCCTTCCCTTTCTCTGGTAAATCCCCATCCCACTGTCATGCCTATCTATTTTGTGTGTTAAATAGTTCCCAAACACTTGGAGGTTATTCTTTATTCCTGTAGTTTAAAACTAGAAGCAGACAGTCTAGTCAATCTGAAGTTCGTTCCTCTCATATCAATTGTCACTGGCTTTTATTCTATTTAAAATTCTATTATTCTCTTTAAAAAATACTCAAACTATGACACCAGCCAAGGACAATACGGGAAGTAAACGTCGAACCCCTACCCAGATCTAGCCGATGGACAGGACATTCTCCACCGTTGAGTGGAGAATGGGGACTGACTTTCACATGAACTCTGGGTGCCCCATATTTGACCATGTCCCCTTGATGGGAAGGCCTAATGGCACTCAGAGGAAGGATAGCAGACTACCAAGAAGAGACTTGATACCCTATGAGCATGTACAGGGGGAGGAGGTCCGCCTCAGTCACAGTCATAGGGGAGGGGAATAGAGGGAAAGCGGGTGGGAGGGAGGAATGGGAGGATAGAAGGAACAGGATAACAATTGAGATGTAATATGAATAAATTAATAAAATATTAAAATTATAAATAAATAAATAAATAAATAAATAAATAGAGATGATGGAAAAAAAATACCTTTCACACACAAGCCAGACCTTTGTTTTCCATATTTTCTTCTTATTTTTCAGTAAGAAAAAAACCTTCTCTAACTCGTTCTTTCTCAAGGTCTGGTACAAACTCTCGTGGAGGTTTTCAAGGTCAGCCACTTTTTCTGTGATTAATATAGGTTTCAGTTTTCTGTTGAAATATCAGCTTTCTAGTGTGCTTTATGCATTTCCCTCATCACACAATCCCTTTCTTTAAAGACATATAATTACTCTCATCTGTCACTCCCCTAATATTTCTTCATCTCAGCCTGATCTTAATCCCCGACTCTGTTGTTGTTTTTTGTTCAGTTTGTATATGAGTTCGCCATCTTCGGATGCCTTTCCCACTCTTTTCTTACCCTTTTGTCTTCAGGTGACTTCTTCGCCCAATGCCTCCCGCGTTTTCTCTTCAAGTGTCTGGCACTGAACTTAAGTTGGATAACTGAGCTTTAAATTAAATAAGTAGCAATTAATTCAATAAAACCCCATAGTTTTAATTTTTTGTTCTTGTCTTCATCTCCTTCCTCTGCCTCATCATGTTGTTGTTTTGTGAGACATGGTGTCCCTATGCAGCACCCCCATTGGAACTTGACTGTGCTCTCAACACTGACCTTAAACTCATTCACGTGCTTTGGTCTTCCGATTTTGCAGGACTGCAGGTATCTGGCAAACTCACTGTTCATTAATACACTTAGTGTCTATTTGTCCTTTGGTTCTGTTTCTTGAGTTCAGGTAATAGTTCATTGTCAGACCTAGGACTGCATAGTATATTGATAGAAGCAGCATGCAAATCAGGTCCTTGGGTATAGCAACTTTTCCATATAGAAAAGGGACATGATTTACTGGGACTAAATTCCTGCCTGTGCAAAAATAACCAATAGAATACTTGCCTATCCCCCTGTCCATTACATAGCTTTACCTGAGGGTCCAAAGGAACCGACAAATAAACTTCATCCTCACATCTCCTCTCTGTCTACTGGATCAATAGGAACAAAGGGTGAAGAAGAGAACACACCTTTGAGAGAGTGATAATCTGGGGTTCCAATATAACGTAGGGATTGAATGGCTTCCTTTCTTGTGGGGAAATGGCTCACTCACTTTATACTATTGACATTGATTTTATCAATCATTTTTAAAAAATTGGAATCAGACATAGATTCTTCTGAACTCTTTTTAGTTTCTGTCATCATCATTGTCATCATCATCATCAGGAAGTTTGTATTTCTCTGTTTTTTCCTTCATTTCCAACAGAAGTTACACAGTATACTGCTAGCATAGTTCCATTTTATGGAAGAACTAAAACTAAACAAAAAAATCTTCAGGTGTAACTTTAACAAAAAATACCCTTTTGTGAGCAATATGACAAATGGAAATATAAGTTACACTGGGAAAGGCAGCTGAAGCCATTATTCTTTTATGGAGTACAAATGACCACATTTTGACAATTTTCCCTCTTTTCTACTTAATATATCCAGAGTTGGCTAGAGCAATGTGATGGAAATACCACAGGGCTCAAAAGTCTCTCTTCCCCACAAAAGAGTAATACCTTCCATGTGTCCCCAGGTTTCCTGCTAAAAGACAATTTTATTATTTAATATTTATCAAACTGCTCAGCACTGTGTACTCTGAAAGCACATAAAAATATGCTCCCTGACCAAATCTTTTCCATGGGCATGCAAACCCCACCAACAGACAAGCTCACAACAATTCTGTAGTTTGGATGAAGAATTGGACAGCAACCACATCAGGAGTTACAAATATATAAGCCCAAAGGGGCCAAACACAATGTTACCAAGCAAAGTTTTAGTGACTGAGTATTAAATTCATCGAAATAGCACCCATTATCACAAATAAATGTTCTTTTAGATTTTTGGTACTGATAAAATGACTCTTGATAGCTGTTCATTCTGTACTTTAGGTAAAGTTATGAGTTCAGAAAAATGCACATCAAACACAAGAAATCCACAAGAGAAGGGGGACCATGCAAAAGTTACATGTAGCAAATTTACATGTATCGTCTACATTTACGTAGAGGGTAGAAATGGTCTAGGCAACCATAATTTGGAAGTTCTCTAAATCTCATGCACATCTAGATCTGGAGTTGCCTACCATAGATATTTGATAACAATGGCAATATCCCTGTAAATTATAGTTTACCCTGAGTGACAGCAACAGGAAATCCTTCATTTGGTCCATTTATTAGCTGTGAGGTGAGCCCGATTATGGGTGAGAGCCATGATGAACCAGGGACACTGTTAATGCTTCATCTCAGTGCTTGCTGTGTTTCTTACTTGCAATGAGATAATAGTGGAGATAGTAAAATGGAGCTGGGCTTGTCATAGAAAGAAAAGCCCAAAGGAAGCATCAAATATAGGAAACATGAGCAAACTGGAAGCCGAGAAAACGATAACATTTTGAGTTCATGTCCTTGAGGAAGGAGCCTCATCTACATCTAGTGAACTTGGGGGATGTCTTGATTGTAGGCTAGTGGCCTGATAACTACCAACCTATTTTATAGGATGTTTGTTATTTGGCAAACACCCAAAAGAATACAGAAACCCTCCCCCAGTGAGAATTTCATGAATAAATCAGTCATGTGAATGTGGTTAGTATAACTCTGATTTCAGAACCCTGCCTCACTCCAAATTTGGCAACAAGATGTAAGTCCTCTGGTTTGTGGCAGTAAGCACACCCGGGGCTGCTCCCTGGGCTCAGGGCTGGGAAATGGGGTGAGGTAGAAGTACCTTCTGTTTGTGACAACATCATTCCTCATCATTTTCTGATTTCAAAACCAACTTTGGGAAAATTGACTTTACAATTGCATTTTGCCAAAAAAATTTTATCTATGATTCCCCAGTCCTTAGCACTTTCCCCTCATAGTTCTACAAGATGTAAAATTTGAGTCAAAGAATTCCTTTGAGTTCCCACAGAAATGGTGCCAGTTAATCTTTTTTCCTTCTGTTCCTCAGGAAAAGTCCTTGGCTCGGCAATAACATGCCTTCCTTGGCAATCTTGAGCTTAGAGATTTGAAAAGCTCTCGGTTTCCATGGGGAAATGGTTGGCTCTTAGGAGTCCCTTTTCTTCCACCATACAGTGTGGAAATGCAGTTTAACCCCTTATCAGGAAAACTGTCTAGGTCCCTTAGAAAATCTTAACTCATGACCACTTCACCCCACTTCCTCCCAGAGCCAGCAGCAATGGAGAAGCACCTACTCCCCTTCTTACTGCATAATGAATCCAACGACAGTTGAGAAATGCTCTGCACACTGTAAGAAGCAGTGTTTTCTCATGGTCTGGATGCTCATAACACTGAAACTGCTTCAGGATATGTGGCTATATAGTTTGAATGTGCAATGTGCTCACAGGCTCATACATTGCATGCTTCCTTGTCCTAGGTGGGGATGCTATCTGGAAGGGGATTCCAACTTTATGAAATACACAGTTCTGCAGGGAGTAGGCCATTCTCTCTGCTTACCGTCTTTGTTCTGTCACCTCGTCCCACATGAAGGAGTGAGGCTACAGGATAAATCCTTCTCCCAGGTTGGCTGCTCAGGGATTTTGTTACAGTGAAGAAAATTCTGCCTAACACACAAGCCTTTTAATTACCCAGTAATTTTATAATAATAATTATATTTTTATTATAATTACTACATCATCATCATTGTCCTCATCATCATCAATTTTGTTCATGCTGGAAGCTGATTTTCCTGAAGGTTATCATCATCAGAGAGATTTTGAAAAAAATTGTTTTCCTGAAATCTGTTGTTCTCTTAGAAATAGCACAGTATTTTGTCCTATTCTGGTAAATTGTTGATGTCTAAGAGTAAAGGAATATCCTACTGCCATCAATGTAAAATGCTACAAATAAGTTAGATGGAAGAATTGAAACAAAAAAATCAAATAGCATATAACATTTTTTTAGTATCCTAGTCCTCAGAGACCTCTAAACAAATCTAATGAAAACTGACTTTTGTGAACCAAATTAGTCAAGAGTATAAGGCCAGGTGTATAAAATCAATAAAATATTGTATTATCAATAAGGTTTATTGCAAAACGTATTTCCTTTCACCATTCTCTCTAGCCTTTTATGCCAGCAGATGAAAATTGTTTTTTCATATATATGGTGGGACTTTAATCAGTCCTTCTAGGCTTAAGGGAAACCCTCAGCTCTTCTTAAATTGTTTTCAGTGTGATAGACAGATGGCCAACTGACATACAGCCAACTGTTAAGTACTGTTATGTACTGGTTCTCTCTAGGTATCCACCATCTCTGATCTCATGGGAAAGAAGAGAAATCCTGAAATTTCCAGAGCTTACCTTCAATGTTAATGTAACCATGATATTTGAATAATTTACAATAAAAATACTTAGCGATGTATTATTTTTACATCTGACAAAGGTTTAATATCCAAAATATATAAAGAACTCAAGAAATTAAACACCACTAAACCAAATAACACAATTGAGAAATGGGACTCAGAACTAAACAGAGAATTCTCAACAGAGGAATATCAAATGGCTGAGAAACATGTAAAGAAATGCTCAATGTCTTTAGTCATCAGATAAATGCAAATCAAAATGTCTCTGAGATTACATCTTACAACCAGCAGAATGGCTAACATCAAAAATTCAAGTGACACCACATGCTGGAGAGGATGTGGAGAAAGATGAACACTCCTTCATTGCTGGTGGAAAAGCAAACTTGTACAACTACTTTGGAAATCTATCTGGTGCTTTCTCAGAAAATTGGGAATAGGGCTTCCTCAAGACCCAGGTTTCCACTTCTTGGAATATACCCAGAAAATGCTCCACAAGACAACAAGGACAATGCTCAACCATGTTCATAGCAGCCTTATTCATAATAGCCAGAACCTGGAAACAGCCTAAATGTCCCTCAGTGGAAGAATGTATAAAGAAGCTTTGGTACATTTACACTATGGAATACTACTCAGCTATTAAAAACAAGGAAATCCCAAAATTTGTGGACAAATGGATGGAATTAGAAATGATCATACTGAGTTAACCCAGAAGCAGAAAGACTCACATGGTATATACTCACTTATAATTGGGCACTAGCCCAAAAGGCATGTCCCATGAAAGTTTTCACTTACCAGGATATTGGGACAGATGTGAGGACATCCCACTGGGACTCTAGGTAAGACAAATATAGATGGGGAAATAGAAGGACCTAGAGTGTTCTAGAAACCTACAAGAAGAACATCATGATGGGTAGATTGGGTCCCAGGGGGGTCTGCTCAAACTATTGCCCTAACCAAGGACAGTACAAGCAGTAAACATTGAACTCCTACTCTGATCTAGGCAATGGACAGGACATTCTCCACAGTTACGAGGAGAGTGGGGACTGACTCTGACATGAACTCTAGTGCCCCATATTTGACCACCTCGCCTTGGTGGGGAGGCCTGATGGCACTCAAAGAAAGAATAAGCACTCTACCAAGATGAGTCTTGACAGCCTATAACCATATAGTGGGGGAGAAGGTCCCCCTCGGTCATAAACCTAGGGGAGGGGAATAGGGTGAAAGTGGGAAGAAAGGAGGAACAAATGGGAGGATACAAGTGATGGGATGACAAATTGAGTTATGATATGAATAAATTAATTAAAAAACTGTGAGGTGTGTGTGAGAGTCCAGAATTGAGTGAATCTTTAGGAACTGTTGTGATCCTAAGTATACAGTGATCTCTCCTGAGGTTTTGCATTTATTTCCTAAGAGATATAAAGACATAGTGATCGGACAATAGATTTTCAAGAGGTCTGTTATCCATCCTTGTGTTAGTTTTTAATAACTGGACAGAACATCTGACAGACGCAAACAGAGAGAGGCAGGGATTACTTTTGGCTCATAATTGAAGAGACATAGTCTATCATGGTAGGAAGGGCATGGCTCAAGGCCATGGGAGTATACATCATGGCTTGTTATATTTTATAAAACTGAGAAGCAAGGAAAAGTTGACATGGAAGTGGAGTTGTGTCAAATTGTCAATGATTGTACCAACTCTCCTATTCCCATCAGCCAGGCTTCACCTTTTAAAGCTTTTACAGTTTTCTTGAACAGTGCAAATCAACCAGAACCTGCAGGGGAACATTCCATATCCACCCTGTAGTGTGGATTCTGCCCTAGTACCCTATAGGCTTGACTATTTATTGCCTTATGCAAATTGCAATCAATTCAACTTCAAACATTGTATCAGTTTCAGCACTGTTCAAAAGTCCAAAGTCTCTTCTGAGACTTACGGCAAACTCGGCTATGAGCTTCTGTAAACGTCAAAAACCAAGCTGCTTACTTCTGACATACAATAACACTTGATTCCAGAAGGAGAAAAGGGAGGATGGCAGGGGAAGTTTAGACCAACAAAATACTGAGACCAAAGCAATACTGAGACCCAGTCAGTGTAGGGAAAATGCCAATCCCTACAGCTTCCTGGAGAGCTTGCTGAGACCATCTTCTACAGATCAGCTGCTAAGCGCACATGGCCTCTCTCTTGGGATGGATCCTCGCAGTAGCTTCAGGTTTTCTTAGACATTCTACACTTCCTGTATTTCCAACACCCTTGGGTCTCCATTCCAACATATATTTCACCTTCATGTTGTCACACACAGTTTTCTCAGGCTCTATGAAAGGGACTCTAACTCTCCTACAAATTGTTTCTCCTCAGTGCCTTTCTGGAATCTTGGTATAATTTTTTGATTCCAACTCTTACATTATGGCTGCCTGTGACATCAAGAGCACTATGTAGATGACAATGTTGAATTTTGATTCTAGGTTGAGATATAGCCTGGCCCACTTAGTTCCTGGCTATAGTTGCTAAGTGCATGTGTGACTGAATTTTCTTAAGCAGATATTTTCAAGGAAAGCTCTCAGAAGTCCTGAGACATTCTGTATTCAGGATCCACTTTTTTTGGGGGGGGGGTACTTTCAAAGGTATTATTCACCATAAATCAGCCTGAAGAAACCTTAAGAGAGCAACATCCCACTTCTCCTAAGGGGGGGGGGGCGGTTAGATAGGTTTCTATTTATTCTCTTGGTCTACAGATGCTTATTTTCATTGGGAACTGGTTATAAGTTATTATAGGTCTCTTAGAGACAGGAAACTAGGGCTGACTCAGAGATGTCTCTCTTTTCCTTTATCTTTCTTTTGTAGGTAAGGAGATAGGAGCTGAAAAGTAAGAAAGGGGGATATAGACATATAAAGGGAGGATAGAACAAAAGGTAGATTATTGAATCTACTCCTCATCTCAAGGCCTTAATTGTTACTCACAAATAAGGTAATTTTTTAATTCAATGGTATTGAATTTTGTATATTGATACAAATCATGGTCACGTCAAAAACTATTCTATTTTTATTACAAGAATATATATCCCAGGTCTAATAGACAGGACCTCTTTTTTATTCTAGGTGTTTTCCTTTAAAAATGAATGTTTTTAATTAAACATTTTTTATTTTTTACATATAAATTTATATTATTACACATATATACAATGGACTACCTATATCAAGAATAACCATGACACAATAAGGAATTATATAAATGTTACATTCTTAGTGTTTTGGCTATTTGTATTTGATAGCATTGAAGAAGACATCTTTCCTATCCTGGTGTATCTATAATTCTGAATGTAAATCAATCTCCATCACATCTTGTCATTATCAACTTAAAACATCTATCTAGACCTAAAAACATCTTAACCCCTAAATAAATAAGCTTCATTGTAAAACTAAGCTACCTGGTCTTCAACTCCATCAGAGACTTGAGAAGGAATAAAGTTGATTACCTGGCTATTCCTGGAGTACAGGTTAGTAGCTTTCCAAGTGAGATGACAGAGACAGTTTGCTACCTGAGCAGTCATCCAAAGCTCTCTATAATGTTTGAGCATTATCATCAGCCTTCTGGCCCAATATATCTGACGGACATATTTATGAGGCAGGAACTATTGAGGACTTGCTTACCCTGTTTTGGCAGATAGATATGATTCTATAGAAAGATAAAGTAGGATAAGGCCTTCAAAAACCTGAGAGACATGCAGAATATGGCATTTAAAATGTTTTTTTTAAAAAAATATTTTAAAGATTTACTGGCAATAAGACAGGTTAACTCCTGGCAACACCCAGCCTACTTCAAAGAGGATGATGAGGATCAAAGAACCTCCTTATGGAGATGGCTTGAAATATGGCAAACAAACCACTGGGGGAAAAAAATCCTCATTTCTACAACAGACAGAATTCTGCCTAAAAAAGGGCAAGCCTGTATGCAGGCGGAGTTGATGGCCAAACTCTGCCTAGACAGGGTGAGTAAGTCCTCAATACCTTCTGCTTCCTCACAAATATGTCTGTCAGATATATTGGGCCAGAACGCTGAAGAAGATGCCCCAACGTTATAAAATGAATGTTTTAAAAATTGAGTTTCAGTTTTATATTCTGAAGTTTTGACAGATGCACCCTTGCATTAAGAGGTCATTTCTATTGTTCCAATACAAAGTGTGTGCTAATCATTTCCTCCAAATCTTTCTGCTCTTTTACTATAAATCTAGATAAAGGCTCTGAGTAAAAAAGCTGTAACTTGTATACTATGCTGCCTTGAACTTTCCTCCACTAAGCAACTTAGCCCGTTATTTCTGCATTCGGGCTCGCTCACATTTTCAGTACATGGGTGGTTGCTTTGCCAGAATGTTTCCTGAATATCCCTTAGTTCAATTACTGCTGCTTAAAACCTCATGAGCCTGGCCTTTCTGTCTGTATTTCTGTCAACATTGTGGTCTTCTGTACTCCCACCAGAAAGGCGTATTAATTTCCTTGTATAGCACTCCAGGGCTTCTGTGCCTTGCAGCTCTAAACTCCCCCACATTTCTTCCAGTTCCAAAGGCTTATGAACATATATGGTCAGGTTTATTAAACCCTCACCCTACTTTTACTACTAATTATTGGTATTAATTACTTTTTTTGTTCAAAATTCCCAGCAGAAGTAGGTTAAGGGAGAAAAAAATTTATTTATTTTTTTTTGTTCATAGGGAGGGTATGCTCCCCATATAGTGGAAAAAGTTTGCGGGCTGAAGTAGATGGGTTTGTGACTACAGACTTTGCCACATCTTAGAAAAGCAAGAAGTGGCGAGAGTTTATGACAAAAGTAGGACTGATATGAACCATGATCTACTGTCACCAGTCAGGCCTCATTCTGAAAGGTTTATAGCCTCCATATACAATAGCTGGGGACAAGTGCACAGGAACCTGTGGTGGACACTTAACATCTTAGTCATGACATGGCTAAATTATGAAATTCATATTTTAAAATGGCCATTTAAAGAGAGTGGGTTTTTGCATATATACTTATAAGTATATCTAAATAATTCATAGAAGAGTTGGTGTTAAGCTTCCTCATTTATTGTGATCAAGCACCATGCAGCTAATTGTTAGGATATTCTAAGTACAACTTAAATGCCATGAGAAATTGTACTTGAAGTGATGGGTAATAGCCATTGATTTAAGAATACAGCATTGTTCGGGGGACAACTCATAGCGCCCTCAGAGCAGACCCATCAGGTTCTGCAGTTCATATTGTTCAGCGAGTGTTAGAAGTTGGTACAAGCTGTCCTTCGCTTCTTCACAAAGCCTAAAAGGAGATGGATGATGTGGGCCTTCTGTGTCTGCTGTGATGTGATTATATACTTTTATTTCAATGTCTCTCTCTCAATAATTACTTGTTATCAGTTTCAAGGTAACATGACTTGGGATTATTTCAAAGGGGCAACTGCATATGCTCATAGATTACCAAAGCTAGCTGGCCTAAGCTCTGTCTGTGTCAACAGACTTTTATGATTCTTATAGCTGAACATTTGTTTGGTCCTGGCAGTTGAAAAAGAATTATAATAAATAGCCTGCTAGAGTCTATACTTGAAAACACAAATGTCCTAGTGAATATTGTAAATAGAAAATGTCCCACCTGTTTGAGACGTTTGTGAGACTATAGTGGTCTTCAGCTCTACTCTGCATGATAAATGATCATTCACAATGTGTTGGATCAAATGCTAAAGGCAAGAACGTGCCAGGAAAATGGTTCCATCTTTGATTGGCATTCGCAGCTGACTATAGAGATACCCAAGCTGATCTCATTATATACCCCTTACAGATCTATAAAAGGTGCAAGTTATGGAATTTGTTTTATTTTTCCTTCCTGGTACTCTGATAACATCACCCCCACAGGCAACATGATGGGGAGTCTTTTCTGCTTTTGCTAATGAAAATAATTGCCATGCACTGATTTTTATTATGGCATAGTTGTTCTGGGGTAAGATATAAACTTTAAAGTAAAAATCAATCAAACTAAGTTGTTTATATTTGACAAAGGAGGCTTTGTGCAGATTCCTAAGGTTTCTTTAAGTTTGATTTAGATTATAAAATAGGTTGAAGTTAACATCAGTACCTGGTTTCTTGGGGAGACTGTAGAACTTATCACCATCAGATTGTCTTCTGGCTGCCTTTTGTTGGAACACTGTAAGAAACATTGCACATGAAGATTATTAGATAAAGGCATTTAAGAATATGAAATACTCCCATGAAGGCCTCCACAGGGCAGAATGCAACATATCATTATCCTTAGTAACAATATCTGAATTGTATTCGTTTTTTGAGTACAGAGATTATTAAATTTGTAATTTCCTCATCTGTGCAGCTTATCAGTAATTTTGGAAAGCCTTTTCTTTAGTCAGAGTCCTGCGATGTTGGTGGGATGCTTTCCTAAACTGGTTATATCAAGCTCAATCCCTTTTGATATCAAATAAAGATAAAAGCTCCATTTGGTTCAAAGTGGTATGCCTGCGTGAAGAATCCATTTGCATAGAAACTACTCAAACTGGCTTGTGGGTGATAAGCAAGTGTAATCATCGTTTCTTCTTAAACTCAAGAAAAGCTCACTGTGCTCTGCAGATGTAATAATAAAAAAGGCACTTTACTCTTACGTCATCTACCCAGACCTCAGCCCTATTAAAGCAGCTTGTTTGAATTACTTCATTATCTGAGGAGTGCTTTGTTCTCATTTATTATTTCTCACATGAAATTCTGGGAATTAAGTCAGCATTACTCACCCTGTTTTGCAGATGAAAGGTAAAATTTAGTGTTTAATATTTATTAAGCACCCACAAAGTTCTGGTTACTTTCTGGTACTTGTTAATGAAATAGACCTGGTCCTTTCCTCCTTTACTTTTGGAAAATGAGCATCCGGAGTTACATTTATTTTTATGGGCAGTCTGAATTATGGGGTTTGGGAACTTGGAGAGGCCTGGGAGATTTAGTCCAGCCTCATATGTTTATAGATGAGGAAGTAACCAGCTTGTAAAAGGGCTAAGTGAATTTTGAAATGATCCCAAAGTTGTCAGCTGAAAAGTGATTTAGACTTAAGCCTTGGCCTTTGGTCTATTGCTGCCTCCTCACAGTGATACCGTGTCTCCAGCTTCCTAAGTATTCCCTTTCAGAGCTGGGGGAGGAGGCGGGGGGCAGTGACAGAAACGTGGCTGCCCTCTTGTTCTTCTTGGCATCTCAGCAGGAACTCCCTATAAAATGGAACTGAGGCACATAGGAAGACAGCTGCCTGGCTCTCGGCCACTGTGACCCGGAAAAACACCTCCGTGAGGACCATGGGCTTCCGCTGTGGCTTTTTCTTCTGACTAAACCCACTCTTACATCAAGGCCATCTATGGAGCTAATCAAGAATACATATATATTTTTTTAAATTTCTAGAACAAATGTCCCAAATCAAAGTAACGTTTATCAAACACAATGTTCTAGGTGATGTCAAGAGAAAGATTGTTTTTTTTTTCCCACGTCCTCAGGAGAAGGGAATATACTGCCAATGATGGTGCATGTGTGGGTGCGTGTGTGAAAATGACACGTGTAAGGTAACAACCTCGTACAAGTCTGTTGTGTTTTTCCTGAAAAAAAAAAAATGCACTGACAGCTGTTTACCATGTGACGACACTTTAGATTATTAGATCTCCTCCCTAACCCCACCCTCATATTGTACTTGCTGTTTTCGTCATTAGTTCTAGTTCATCTTTTGTGTTAACATACAGTGAAGACAGGCAGCCTGTGCTTTTTCTAATATTGTTAAGATGTAATGGAGGGTGTCTAAGTCTGAAAAACTGTAGTCTGGCATCATGAATATGGGAAATGACTTTAACTCAAAGGCAAATGCAAACAATAATTTCTCCAATTAAACAGTGCATTACCTGTGAGTTTTATGGATTCTGCTGAGGTTTGGAGCTACAGAGCATTTGCAAGCTGACTTTTCCTTCCAGCTTTCTTGGTGTGAATTTGCTGTAAATCCAATTTACCCTGGATGCTCTTTTGGAGTCCTTTGTCCTGGCTACAGATGTTTGGCCCATGTGATATGCAGTTAATGCTGACCTTCAGTTACTGTGCATTAGGGTGACTTCTCTAGAGTTGGACCAGGGTCAACCTGGGGTCAAGGGTGGACTGCTGGGGTGGGTGCTGGTGTGAGGAGATGGTGATGACAGAGCTGTAGGTGCAGGGTGGACAGTAGGTGACAATGCCAAGTCCTCTAAACATCTAAACTGCCTTAGAATTCCTTACCTCACTACTAGCTGCACCCATGTCATTTCCCTGTGACTTACTGATGAGTTTCACATATTTAGAAAAATTTAGATTTTAGTGAATAGTCTTCTCAAGGCTTTTAAAGTTCAGAGGCACTTTTCAAATACAACATAGCCACAAGGAAAGACCTATTTGTTTGTAACCAGAGGGCTTGGACTAATAAAAAAATTAGAAATTCAATTCAAAGAGCAGTTATAGTTTTTAAAACGCACACTGGCAGTCCTTGAATTCTTGGACAGCATTGTCACGGCTACATTTTACCTGGTCAGTGTTCAAAGAATGCTACCAATGCAATTGTGACTTGTCAAATTGGCTAATCTTTACCCAATGTAATCGTATTTGTCCCCAGTTACCTGCAGTTAGAATTTTTAAAAAGAAAGATAAACACAGTATTTATTTTCTCATTATCTTTGAACACGAAAAACCAATAAAGAAAGAAAAAAAAAGAACAAGTTTTGAGGTTTAAAATAAGTCTAAACAATACAAATGTCCCAAAGGACACCCTCATTTACTTTAAATATTGGTAAAAATTGAGGTCTATGAAAGTTTCTCCAGAACAGAAATGACATTGAATGGAAAAAATTAGCATAGTATTAAATATTCAAAAATGTTAAGCAAAGCAGAAGTAGCAGAGGAAGAGAGGGTGAAACAAAACAAGTTCACTTGTACAATTTGTCTTTCCAGACTGTTCTGCAGGAACATTCCTAGTGTCACCCTCATTTATCGTCTCCTGAGAGCAAAAGAACTCAGAGTGCCCCTACCTGAAAAAATGGACAAAGCACCTTCAGCACTATTGTTGTGTGGCTAAGCTGATAAAAATCTGGGCGCTAGCAAATGTCATCCATGAAAATTTGAAATACAAGTCACAAACCCCATGATTCTTTCTGCCCATCACAAGTGAGGGGCGAAAACAGACACACTGTACACTGTGTCCTGAGCTTGCAGGTGATGGTCTCCTAGAAGGGAGTTCTTTAATATATGCTTGACAACTTGTCATTAGATTGACAACTACACAGCCCAGCACTGGATACACAAGGGCCAAGGTTTCGCAGGTAGATCAGTTTCCAAAGCTTTCTACATTTCACTGTGCACATTTAGACAGAGGTCAAACATGCTATTAGTGCCTACAGATGATAGAGGACAGAAAAAGAACAAGAGTCAAGACTCAGTTCTTGTCACCCTGTTTTCCCCATCTGTTTCCTCACTATGTGCTTGCTGTATAAAAGCTAATCTGAAAGAGACAGAAAAGGAGAAGGAAACCAGTACCAACAGCCCTTTTCTATAGGTGTCAATAGAGGGAGAGAACGCTGTAACCCCATAGGCAATACAAATAGCCTACCACTATATACAAATAGTGGTAACCCCATAAGTGGTACCAATGACTCATCTGATGCTTAGAGAAGATATGTAGCCTCCATAAGAGAATGCAAATACTTTGATAGTTTGAAACCATTTCATCGTGCTGACATTCTGACCTTAGTTCCACCTCATTATCTGGACTGTTTATCCAACACAGGTCACCATATTGGAACAGGAATGTGAATATGGTCATATCTGCCAAGCAATATGAGGATCTTTCACCTGGCAGGAACATAAATGCTTAGGCAAATGGAAACTATGCTTTTGTGTCTGGGGGAGAATGCGTGCCTAGTCACCAGCCAGTGCACGCATAGTCATTAGTCTTAGTATATTTCCTCTTAAGACTGGCAGAGACAGAGTAGTAGAAAGCACATAACTCCCTGGAGGGAAAGGCCATGGAGTTGAAATACAAGGGTGATATTCACAGATGCTTAGCTTCCTCAAGGGAAAACACTCCTTTTCTTTCCAATTTGTAATAGAAACTTGAGCTTTATCGGTAGGTTACTGTGAAGATCGTCTCTCCACAAAGGAAATCTCACAACCAATTATTTCCTTTATTTCATGCAACTTAATGGGAGGGGGCGGGGTTAGACAACAAACATTTTAGTTGACTATTTATTTTAATTTAAACAAACAAGAATATCTCTACTCTAAGTAGATTTCCTATTTAGGAAGCTGGTAAATTCTAGAAGACAGGGTGTTTTTGATTGACAGTTTGAGGCCATCATGATGAGTGTATTAGCCAAGGCTACATGCACCCCTCAGTAGGCATATCTAGCAGTTGCCAGGCAAGCAACATGTATGGAACACCTGCTGCTTTCCCAGCAGTATGTTGACTTGTTTTGGGCCATTTCTGTTCTGTTAGAAATTGTTATACAAGAGTGAATGCTAATTGAGTAATAACCCAAGTAGTCTATTTTTTTTTTTTTTTCATTTCAAAGATAAATGGCTTAAGTGGTAAGGAAGCCACTGGAAGCTTTCAAAACTATTAGAAGTTTACTTTTTGGTTTATCATTGGTAATTATCTAAATGGGATTTTTTTCCCTTCCTCTCTCTGTGTCAGGAAATGTTTTCATAGTAGGTACCAGTGGTGTCATGGTTTTGTTTCTATATATTTCATAGGATTATAGGATCTGATTCTCTAAAGTCTAATTTTTATAATCCATTTGGTTATATGAACTTAAACAACCATTACATACTAAATACGATAGTAGAATTCTCCTATGTGGATCAAAACTATGTCCATTTTTTTTCTAATTGTTTTCAATGTGGCTAGCTGCTGAATATTTTTGAAAGGCTTACAATCTAGTATAAATGCATATGAACCCATGTGAGAGGGGGGATGCAGGCAGAATGCAGGCACCAACAGGCAATAGAGGTTGCTGCACTCCGTGTCTACTGAATAACTTAAAACACCATCCATACCATCTCCTGCATTTTGGCAACTACAGAGCCTATGCAGCTTTAGTTTTTATGAAAACCAAGGAAAGCAGGTATTATAATTTACAAAGATAAATTGTAAAAAACTAATTGAGATTGTGCAGCTCTCACCAAGATACACAGCTTTGAGTGCTCAGTGACATCAAGTTCAGTCCCATCTCTCTTCACAGGGGTCGTGCATTGTATTGATGATTTTTCTTCACTATGAAGCTCCACAGAGCATCGTCATTCTTCTCTAACCACTTGGAGTTTAAAAGATGTTCACAGAAAGTCACAGCCCACTCTCCACTCAGCTGTGGAGAATGTTCTGACCATTGGCTAGATCTGGGAAGGGGTTTAAAGTTTACCGCCTGTATTGTCCTTGGCTGGTGCCTTAGTTGAGCGGGACCCCTGGGCCCAAATCTGCCTATCATAATGTTCTACTTGTAGGTTTCTAGGACCCTCTGGATCCTTCTACTTTGCTATTCTCCCATGCTTCTCTCATTTAGAGTCCCAATGGGATGTCCTCCCCTCTGTCCCAGTTTCCTGGTAAGTGAAGGCTTTCATGGGACATGCCCCTTGGGCTAGTATGCAGATATAAGTGAGTATATACCATTTGAGTCTTTCTGCTTCTGGGTTAACTCACTCATTATGATCATTTCTAGCTCAATCCATTTATCCACAAATTTCGGGAATTCCTTGTTTTTAATAGCTGAGTAGTATTCCATAGTGTAAATGTACCACAGTTTCTTTATCCATTCTTCTACTGATGGACACGTAGGCTGTTTCCATGTTCTGGCGATTATGAATAAGGCTGCTATGAACATGGCTGAGCAAATTTTCTTGTTGTGTGCTGGGGAAAATGGGAAGGAGGAAGAATCGGAGGATACAAGGGATGGGATAACCATTGAGATGTAACAAGAATAAATTAATAAAAAAAATTAAAAAAAAAGATGTCCACAGTAAAAGTCCTAGAAGAAAACATTGCCAATTCAAGAAATCTAAAGTGTGTGTGTGTGTGTGTGTGTGTGTGTGTGTGTGTGTGTGTGTGTGTGTGTGTGTGTGTTTGGGAGTATGTGTATGGGGGGGCAATTGTTAAATGAACATTGTCTAAAGATTTCAAATGTTTACCCTTGCTAAAAAACAGCAATAATGTGGACGCGAGCTTGTCAACATTGGTCCCATTGACATTTTATACTATGCGAGCTTTTGCACTGGAATTGTAGAAGGCTGATCTTTAAATTCAGCAGGTCCCTCTGAGTGCCACCTCCTAGGTGACACTAGTACTACCCTATTTATGAAAATCAAAAAATCTCTCTAGAGATTGCTTAGTGACTTCTGGGAGCCATTGAGAATTACTACCATACAGAAAATTAAACTTTTACCATAGACACATTCACTGTAACATATTAAGGGCAGAACACAAAAAGTGGTGCAATTGAAAAAAAATCTAAGTGCTTGATGATACTTTCATTCATTTTGGTCACGCGTGCAAATCTGTAATGTCAGTTCACACCAATTTGAATATTGCCTCTTTCTCATTTTACATGAGCAAGGAATTGAGTCCTTGAAATATGAGGGCAATAAGATTAATTCTTATATCAATGCTTTAACAGATGGCCTGGAAAGTCCTCCTTGGTTTCATTCAGTGTCTCTGTGAATAAGCCAAGAGACTATGGTGTTCTGCTTTGAGGACAAGGAGCACTATTTATTAAACCCAAGTTACATAGCAGCATTGCTTCTGTTCAATGAACAGTACATATTCAGTCATATTGCCAGCTCCTTTGTGGAGGTGGACCAGCATCCTTTCACGGAAAGATTAAGAACTTCACCTAGAAAGGAATGGACCCTCACCTTACAAACAGAAGGATAGCTATGTCACTCTGTTCTGCGAGCACCTGTGACATGCATATGGTGTCCTGAAACTAAATGTCTTGGACAGCTGAGGTCACCTAGGCAGAGAGTAGGCTACAAGGTTCTAGCTCTAAGACCTGCTTTAACCCACTTGAATATATTCCTTTACTAATGAAGATAGAAGCTAATCTGCTCTGTCACATTCACAGCCATAGAGATGAATTTCCCCAAGAGTTTCTACAAGGACCCCCCCCCTCCCTCATTCATTGTATGTGATCAGTTCAAGTACAAGTGAACTTCAAGTGGAAATTCTCTGAAAGCAACTGAGTTGTGCTTGACATTTTAGGGTCTCGGTGGCTGAAACTCCCTTAGAAGGTCATATACAACTTCATTGCAGTGCAAAATGCCAAGCATACATCGGGAGCGACTGCAAATTGAAAGGGGAATTGTATTCTGCCCCAAATAAGCTACATGGATTCGGTCTTATCTTTGTCCTAATAATTGTATTGGGGGAGAATAAAACATGACTCCTTGATGTTAAAATCTTTCCCTAATAGGAATTCATATCTTTGCGTTATCTAAGATGGAGTTGTACTACCAGCCTATCTATGGTGTACTGATTACCATTTTCTCTCCTTGATTTGTTTTAAATCAAGGACTCTGCCACTAGAAGATATAAATCTATAGAATTTCACTGTTTTTTGATGCCTGATGTGCCTGACCCCGTCTAACATAACAGGGAGAGGGAAGTATTTAGAACATGAGATCTGAGAACAAGCAGATCGTATAATGAAAAATGAATTCTTCTTGTTGCAGTTCTTAATCTCAGAGTGTGTTTCACACAACATAATCAGAAGCATGTCTCCTGATAAAATGTATGTATGTATGTATGTGTGTGTATGTATGTATGTTTGTATGTATGCTTGTATGTATGTTCAGTTTTGAATTGTTAAGTTACATTTCTGTGGGTAGAGAACGGTGGAGAGCTACAGGCAGAGCAGAGCTACTCTCCCATAGATCTATAACAGGTAGAAGAGAAGATGTCTTGGAGCTCTGTTCTGTGTGGGCTCTTGCCTGCAAATTGGCATGCTACAAACACTGAATGCTTTAGAGCAGGAGAAAAAGGAATTAGTCAGCTGATGTAGTCTTTATAATATCTTCCATAATTTTGTGAAGTCTTCTACTGTAGCCATGTGGATGTAGATCCTGCCTCTTCTGCCATTTATTCATCAGCTAATATTTATAAATTCTCTCAGTTTTTGAATTCAGACGGTGTTGATCTCTTCTATTGTGGATCTTGTAGGTGAGAAGTGGGAAATAATAAATGTGAATGCATGACCATGAAGTTAATGTTTTGGTAGAAGGAACTCTGTGGTTCCCAGATGCAGGGAGCAAAAGGACATGGACTCCCATGCTACTGTTGCTGCTTCTTGCTTCATCATTCGCGCAGGACACTGACATTCTCCCAGCATCAGTTCTCTTATCTCTGAAATCAGACAGGCAATGCAAACCACACAGGCTGTCCCCTGAGTGAGAGATCACAGCAGTTGCCTCTATTGATATCCTGGATGGCAGACCAAAGTAGGACACAGACTCTTCTTTCTGTTAGACACTGTACTTTTTGAAACACTTTAGTTTCCTTAATGTCTGACTTTGCTAGAACCCAAGAAATACATAGAATCCTTTTCTATATTAGAATAACTGTATCAAAGTCATTCTTTGTTCAGATCCTAAGAATGTCATCATGGCTTCCTCTGTCCCTCTGCTTTTTCTTCATTTAGCCTTTGAAAAATGATATTCTTGGATTCTTTACTCGGTTTTCTTCTTCTATTCTGTACTTTACAGCTTCCTCTTTGGCTATGTTACACTACAGGTATGTCAACATTGTGCTGCCACTCTGTGCTGACAAGAATCAACAGTGGTGCATATTGATGTCCTCCTTATGAATGGATGACTTCCTTGGAAATGATGGACATTCCATTTAGTAGATCTGCTTGAGTCAGAGGACTAGTAAAGGTGTGGCAAAAGCCACCCAATGCTATCGCTTCAGTCACCAGTTGCTTATTCTGACTGAACACACAACCCTAATTTCCTATTCTCTTTCTCTCACTCTAATTGACTTTTGTAGAATTAAGTAAGAACTATCAAATTAAATTCATCCTGATTGCTAAAGAGTTAGAAAGCATGAAAAATGTTAATTTTCCTTTATTAATTTTTATTTAAAATTTTTATTTCTTTTGAGGGTTTAATATGTGAATAATATATTTATATCATCTCCATCACTCTTCTATATTCATTATTTTCCTAAATTTAAAATGGAATTGTGAGAATAATGGGGAGGAAGGCTTAGGACATAGAGAAGATAACTAATATGTAAGAATGTTTGAAAAATCCACATTGAAACATACATAATAGAAGGGTTTAACTGGGGTAATCCTAAACCTGTAGATCATGGTCTCCCAAGAGTCATTGTTTGTAAATAAAAAGTACATTTCCAGATTATGAGATACCACCACTTGGTTTGATTTATTTGTCAGGGATATGCCAGAGACGCCCACAAACAATGCTCTGAGTTGACCATCATAACTTACAATCACAGGTAAGGCCCTATTATTGCTGAAGACATCTCAAACTTAGGTCATAGGGCATGAAGAAATTTAATTTGTACTAATAAGATGACTACCTGTTCTCTAGATTTTATAGTACAGGAAGGTATTATGACTCTTAACCAGTTATGAAACCTATCAGCTATTATAGTGATAGTAATGGCAAGCTATGGCCATGGGTACCATAGTGGTACAGATAATATGGAGGTAACTAACTGCTTGTATTTAAGGTTCACTCCACAAGAGTAAATGCTTACCTTTCACTGTAAATCTGGCCAAAAACACATGGCTGGAGAGGTTATAGGCCCGGGAATGAACATACTATTATTTTGCTAAATGGACACTATTAAACTGCCTTCCAAGTTATATCTTTCTACTCACACATTAGCACAGCTCTCAGACCTCATCAGAGAAGTTTCCTGGTACAATGGATGACAAAGTTAACACCAAAACTCACAACCGGTCAATGTGCAGAGACTAAATGACTGTAGAGTGCTCAGCCACAAACGGTACCATCTCTATCACCTCCATATCTCCAAGGAGATGTGGAGAAGGAACAGAAAAATTGTAAGAGCAAGAAAACTGGAGAAAAACAGTGTTTTCTGCACAGGACCAGACTGATGCATCCATGATCTCATAGCAGCCTTGGCTGCCTGTGCAAGACCTGCACAATATCACGTCAGTCAAAATTCTAGCATGGGCTCAGAAGACCCCACACCTAAATGAGGAGCCATTGACAGTGGCTTCTAAGAGCAGAAGAGTTAGTTTTCTTTCAGGTTGTATGGCTCTTGGTAGGTAAGATGATGGCTCCACTCATATTACTGTATAGGCATCATAAAGTGGACTAGGTATATTATTTTAAAAAAAGACAGAAAGTTGCGAGGGGGAATGTGGAACTGAAGGAGGGGTGAATATGATATTATATGCATGTTTGAAATTCTCAAAGAATTAATAAAAAGATTAAGAAGCCACCCAATGTGACTTATATGTGACTTGAAAAGATGCTCACAACCTCTAGAAGAGTTCTAAATCACTATCCAACTCACTTTCCACCCTAACCCCATGTCTCCCATAAGTCAAGGGACAAAAACAGCAATAAGTAGGAACTGGGGACACGGCTCAGTAGCTAAAGTTACTGGCATCTCTTTCAAAGAACCCATGTTCAATTTCCAGCACTGACATAGTACCTTATAATGCTCTGTAATCCTATTTCCAGAACATGTGATACCCTCTTCTGGCTTTCCTGGGTACCAGGCATGCATTTCACGGAGACATGCATAGAGACAAACATCCATGCACATAAAATTTGAAAGTTGAGAAAAAAAGTTCATAAACAACAAAATATTACCTTGAGCTATATAAGGTGTTGTTTCTTCTTTGAAAGGGATGTGAGTAGGCCGGGGTGCTGGGGCAGGAGGTCTGTTTATAATGAAAGACCGATTTCCAGTTCTTTTCTTTACACTCTTACTGGCCAGTATCAGATCATACTCATTGTCATTAGTCTCAGCGAATGTGTATGGGTCCTCCCCCTCCTCCTCCTCCTGCGCTTCGTCTCCTTTCTTTTCTTCTTTGCTGTGTTCTTCTCTTGTCTCTTGATTCACACTGAGGTTATTCCTGTTCTGACTTCTTTCCATTTGGTTCTCCATCATTTTCCCTGCTTAGAAAACACGGGAGGGAGGAATGGGAGGATACAAGGGATGGGATAACAATTGAGATGTAATATGAATAAATTAATAAATATATAAAAGAAATAAGCAATAAAGATAATTGAACTAAATAAAAAAAAACCACTTGTTTAGGTTTATTCTCATCTTTTATGCAATCGTATGGCTCTCTTTAATTTCCTGCATCATATGAAATCAGTTTATGCAAATGCCAGTTTTTAATATTTCTCAAACATTATTTTAGGTGTGTACTTATTATCTGGAAATTTAGATGTATATAAATGTATGTATATCAAACTCCAATTGAAAGGGGATGTTTTAAAGCATAAAACTGCAGACTTTTTTTCAATAAGTCATCTTCCTTTCCTTATTGCTTGTACTGAATATTTCATCTAAAATCTGATTTCTCTGAAAATGATTTGAGGAAGCAGCCAGATGTACTGCCAGGATGTGTCCTAGCAAGTGTTTCTCTGCTATGACAAACTGATGTTCCAAAGTCTAACTCTTGGTTTTCACAGGTGAATACGAACCCCATCCAGAAACAGGACAGCAAAGTGGAGGTCTCAACATGATAGAGTATGGGCGTGGCTTAAGGGTTGGCTGTGTGATAGAAAGCAGTCACACAGTCAATCTTTTAAGGGCCCAAATTCAGTAACGTATTTACCTACTTTGTAAGAATATCCTGATATTTTAGAAGCAGTCACTGAGCAGACAAGCATGTGAAGTACTCTGGTTAATAAGTTAAAAATAACGTGGGCCCTCTTCTAGGCCAATGAGAAGATCTTTCAATATGAATATTACTATTTACTCTTTTATTTTCAATTTGCCTTTGTTTGGATAACATAAATATGATAATAATAATTATAATTGGGATTTTAGTGGAAAATCTTAGACGCCCAGAGAAAATACAATTAATAGAACCACACAAAAGAGTATTTTTACAAGAATACTCAGGAATTGCTTTTGGTAGTTCTGGGAGGGGCCACCATAACACCCTTCCAAAGCATCTTAAACGTTATTCTTCTGGTTAGCTTCACCTAAGAAGTGTTAATTACCTATATGCCTGGCGCTGGCTTTAAAATCATTATGCCTCACCTCTTTCTGCATGAATAATGTGGCTCTGAGATTTTTGACTCCAGAACTTCTGTTTGCCTGACAGCCTCAGGGAGAAACCTGATTAAGTGTGTGGGAAAGACTTTTACAGCACTTCATTTTTAGCAAAATGTGTCAACTGTCTCACTTTTATGAACCCATTTCCTGAGCTGTTAGCTCTCTTTGTTTCCCACCCACCACTCTTTCCAACTCGTTCTAAAGTTGGACCCACATTTAAACTCATATATTTTACTTTTTATCTTTAAAACTGCCAGATTATACTTTGCATTAAAGAACGGGGCCTAAGTTTTCTTATTCCAGGTTGTATACTAATAAATATTAAATGAATCGTTCCTATGAGTGAATCATTTCAATGGCTAACATAATAGGGCACATATATGTATAGCAAATACAACACCCTGATAGTAAACATTCTGGTTAGAGGCTTTCTGGCCTGGTATCCGAGTGGCAGATGGTTCATGATGATAGTTCAGTCTCTTGATTGTTGTGAAGGTAAAATAAGATGCTCTATAGTGGTATATAATAGTAGCTCATCCAATGAATATATCTGTCAGTCTCACACGTGGAACCTGATGCCTATTTTCGATAACTCAAGGACACATCTTGATAAATGGACTCAATGTCCGGGAGCACTTGTTGCTCTTGAAAAAGGACCTGAGTTTGATTACCAGCAGCCATACCATGGCTTACACGTGTTTATAAGCCAGTCCCATGGATCTAACATGACTTACACATGTTTATAACCCCAGTCCCATGGGATCTAACATGGCTTACACGTGTTTATAACCCCAGTCCCATGGGATCTCACAGACATGCACATGGTGCCCATACATCTGTTCAGGCCAGCCAAACGTTCATGTACACATAAAGTAAAAATTCAATAAATCTAAAAAAGAAAATTTATAAAATTATGTTGACAAATAGTGCCATTTTCTTTTCTCACTTTTCAGTGCTTTGGTGAAAAGATATGAAAGTAGAAAAGAAATCAATTGGCAAGACTAAGGGGACCCGTGAGTGAGAAGGGCATAAGAAGGTATGGGAGAATGAATATGATTAAATACATTTTATTTTCTATAATATGCATTATGATGAAACTCACTTGTAAGTATATATAAAAATATTAAGCAAATAAACATGGCAATATTATTTCTAAATAAAAAGTGTTTTTGGGGGTGCCTCTTGTGTGTTTTAGTTTTCAGGAGTATATTGGCCAGGAGTATAATTTTGGTCACAGGTATCTGGTTAAACTTATAAAATAGTGGTATTAGGTTTCCTAACCAATATATTATATATGCAGACTTATGAACAATGTGATATAATATTATATCTTATAGACATTTTAACCTGACACGGGTCAATATTTCCATTTTATATCTTCATTATTTAAAAGTTTTCAAACATGAAAAATAGAGTGAAATTTTGTGGCCACTCTGCTGCTAACCTGTTTTCTTCTCCCACAGATTTTCATGTTCTAATTGCATTCTTATCTCTCAAGGGTCCACCTAAGCTTGCGGTGAGCAATGAAGACATGTTGAAAGTGTCAGAGAAGTGTTTCCCAGGTTCGGTTTTCTACTATAGTGTGGAACCTTAGTGCATGTTATGTTGATAAACATGAGCCTTCTAAGAGATAGTGCCTTATGGTTTCAAAGATTCTCTTGAAGACATATTTTTTATGTCATGTGCATGAAAATTTTTTTGCATGTATGCATGAGTACTAAGTGTATTCAGTGCCCAGAGGTGCCAGAAGAAGGGGACAGATTCCTTGGAGTAGAGTCACAGACAGCTGTGAGCCATTATGTAGGTCCTGGGAAAAGAACCTAGGTACATTCCGAGAGCAGCAAGGGCTCTTAACTGTTGAGCCATCTCATCTCTTCACCCCCTTCAAATTTCACCTTTTCAAGCAATGGCCATACATTTGATGGTCTTCTAGGGTCTGACACGTAAATTGTTTCTTTTCATTCTGCTCACTTACCTTGTGAGGTGAAGTGAGGTCTTTCTAGTTGGGACGCAGCCGTCCCCGGCCGTGGTGGGGGCAGAGGTGGTCTGCAGTGTGTGAGTGGCTCTTGAGTGTTGCCTTCTGCATCAATTCCAGGAATGAACACATACAGGTCATCATACTGGCTCTCCCAGCTTTCATTGTTGGCCTCTGGCAGGCCGGGTCTTGCTTCAGCACTTGCTTCTTCCTCCTTTGTGTCACCAGCCATCTGGGGTTCCTCAGATCTGTCTGTGCTCTGCCTATGTGTGTTCCTGAGCTCATGATGAAATGCTGGAGACGGCGGGGCTATGTATGACGAAGATTGAACAACTTCACTTACACACATTGTCTGGAGCAGTTAGTAGACTTTTGTGAGCTGCTATCTGTAAAACACTGCCCACTGCACAGCTTCTCTTTACCTATTGGACATCTAAGATCCATCTACTCTGGTTTCTTGAATATATGACCCAGCCACACAAACAGTGATATTTTGATTCAGTAGAGTAACTGTTGGAAATGACTCCGTGCCTCTACTTAGCATCTCTATATATTTATTATACATATTGCTTAATGTGGTAATCATGACAATTTATATAATTATGGGTGCTTCATTAATTTTGGAAAGTATTATTTGGTAAAAATGTCTTTCTTGCTGGAGAAAGCATACCTATAGATAAAATGCATTCTGTTCTGAAATTTAACCAAATTATTGAGTCAATATCTTTATTCTAAGAAACACAACACGCTTACTTTTATGTTACATAATAATACACTAACAACCCAGGAATAGCACAAAACAATAGGCTGCAACAACTTCACATCTGTAAAACTACTTATATAATGTTTTCTGTTTACAAGTGAAAATGAGAGATAATCTTTTTGATCTTTCAAACACATGTTGGAATGTGTGTTATCATTTTCAATGAAAAAGAGTTTTTTCAAATGTTGCCGAATGGAAATATAGCTTTAAATATTAAAGAATACAGTGTAGGGGAGAAGACTTTTGTTTTGAAAAATGAAGTCACACAGTAGAAACCTTTCAGCAGTGAGAAAAAAATTGGGGCAGTGGAAAAGAATACCTATAATGGTGTCTTGTACAATCTTTACTTTTACAAAGAAGAAAAACACAAATTTTGCTTCTAGAAATGGACTTAGATTCTATAAATACCAGTATGGGAAGAGCAGGTGTGTGTGTGTGTGTGTGTGTGTGTGTGTGTGTGTGTGAGTTTTCTTTAGAGGTCTCATTCATCTTCCTATTCCTAACACCTAAACATTGACCCTAATGTAAAGAAGTCCCTAGAAATGCTGATGGAGATGATGGAATGACTGGAAGGAAGCTTTTGCTCGGCCACAAGTGCCTGAAGACCCTTCACTCTTTTGTGTAAGAAAGTCAGTCATCAGTCCAGAATTACAGTCAGAGTACAGGACATTGCACACCAGTACTTTTTAGAACCAGCATTTGACACTAACAAGGAACTGAAGTTCCAGGTGCTTTTTGGATATATCCAAGCAGGAATTCAGACTTGGTGAAGGAAAGGGTTTCAGGGTGTCCCATCACTAATGTGATGGTGAGTGAGGGCTTGGACTTTGCACCAGTCCCGTGAAAACTGGGGGCTGAGTCCAGCTGCAGTTGCACAGATGAGAGCTCTCAGTTCCAGCTGTAGAGATGAGAGTTTTCTTTACAAGAAGCTGCAACAATGTTCTCTTGTTATTGTCAGTTCTTCAGAGGGTGGAATATTATGAGAAATGTGTGGTCAGTATTAATAATGAACTTAATATGACCTTTTATAAAATATATAACCTATAACCCTTTTAATCAGTTTATTAGTTTAATATATGATATTAATATGTGTATTGTGACAATGTTTGAAAGATTTTATCACACTATATTTCATAAGCATTGCATTGGACTTTATCTGATTTTCATATTAGCCTGTCATTTGAGAAGCTTGTGGTCAGTAGTGTCTAACTGAGCATTGACTGTGTACTGCTATATGGACATGGAGAAAACAACCTCATTTCTCAGGACAGGTAATTAAAATGAAGGGAACAGGCCATAAGTGAAGAACCAGATAAGTGAACTATAGATGCTGAGCACAGTGGAAAGAGGTAAAAGCAAAGGGAAATTTCAAAAAATGGTAAAACAGGAGTTATTACATTTGGATGGAGCAAGCAAGGAAATTAGGATGAACCAGGGAGGAAGAGCATATGGAGGAAGCAGAAATTGCCATACCCTGAGGTAGAGGCATAGTCAGTCTCTTTCTAGGATAAATAATAATGAGGAATGACAATTGGTTGAATGCTGGCAATATTTTGCAGGTGCAGTCAAGAATACCATGGTGGGGTGGGCATAGAGCGGGAGACAAAGAGCAAAAGTCCAGAGTGACTTCAAGAATTTTGAACTAACTTGAAAGGAAAAGAAAAAAACACTTGTTATCTCAGGAGGGAAGTCAGTAGATGGAGACATTGGGGGTATAGCAGGAATCTTCAGAAATGAAGGGTGAGATCCCCATCATAAACGCTGGTGAAGATGGAAAACAAGCCACTGTATGCTAATGAGACCTGGCCTGAACATGGAGGACCATGAGATTCGCCTTCAAATGTTAGACCTGGACCTGCATGTGCTGTGGATCTTATGAAGCATCCTTCCTCAACTTCCTACTTCACAGCTGAGAGAACTCAGCTCCACGGACATTGTGATTCAGTTTTGGAAAACAGATTTGGAAGCACAGTTTTCAAATACTCAGAGAATAACATCAAAGTGATTCCTATAATTTTTCAGGGTAGGAAAATGCATATTTGATTATTAAATCCTGATCTTGTTAAAGGGCAGATAAGTTAACAAATGTAGGTGAGATATCTTTACCAAAATATTATTTAAAAATCCTTTGATTGTTGAAATATTATGTCACATTCTGTTCAGTCTGTCTTATTTATGAGTTTCATGCACCATACTATAAGCCTATATGTGGTCATGGAGACAGGGAAGACTTACAGGGTGAAGATGTAGGAAACAAGAAAACATCCTCTTCATACTCATTTTCTTGCTCATTTCTGCTAACGTTTTGGCTCTGAAAGGAAGGAAGGTAATTTTTAATAATGTGTGCTGATCTTATCTACAGGAAAAGACATGATGTTAAAGTTTTATTAAATACTTAATTCTTCTTTTTAACAATTCTGGTAATTACCATCTACATGTGCTTAATGATACATGGTATTAAAAGCACAGGTAAGAAACTAAGCCATCCATCTTGAATAATAAGTTGATTTAAAAAAGAAACACAACAACGGCTTTGACACTTGAAGAGAGCAATATTCATGAGTTTGGGTGTGGTAAAGGCATGCATCAGATGTAATACAACTGGTTCTCTTAACACTGTTGAAAGATACTAATTATATTAGGTCTGTTATAATACAGTAAAAGTAACAAAATTATAAAGGTGTTTATTCAATGTCTTTATAAGGAAAAACAAGCTGATTTATTTCTATTTATTGTCATTTTGAAGTCAGTTCTAGTATTTATTTATTTACTTGCTTACATACTAACTTATTTAGCAGTGGGGGAGCTTGAACCCAGGGCCTCCCACAGGCTAAGCATTCATTCCACCACTGAATCACACCCCAGATTCTGCTATATTTAGAAGTCAGAATTACTGAGAGAGAATGAAATCCTATTATTTCTGGAAGAACTAGTTTTATTTAAACTTTCTGAGGAGACAGAGCTCCTATAACTGTGGAACATACCACTCTTCTTAGAAAAAGCCAAGCAATAGCAACTATGTTTGTCAAAATTGCATAGAGAAAAGGATGGAGTGTTGACTGTATCTACAAAGGACCATAAGTTTTAAACACACACTTCAAATGTCTTATTCAAAGATACATTTTTGTTCTCAGCAGAATTGATGGAAATGACGAGGCCATTTGTTCTAATGTAGCAGCATCCACATTGGTACACTTGGCCATCGTATGCTGAGGTATTTCGCCTATACAGTGACCTCATCAATGTTCTTTAACCATCTACACTGGACAATGAGAACCCAAATGGAATTGATTTATTTTTTGATCAGTGCTCTTCACAAAAACATTGTAACTTCTAGTTTTCAAGGGAATCTTAAGAATAAAAAAAAAAAAAGTACCTCAGTTCTTTATTGAGTATTATAACTCATTTTAGACCACTTTCACTTCTCCTAAGTGTAATATATGAAATGATAACACTGATGTGTTGACTAACATTTTCGAGTGTTAGTGTTCAAATGACTGTTTAATAAGAATACCTTTGATTTCCAATTAGAATAACCTGTACATTTTATAATGTAGATCAAGAATATATTTTAGAACTCTAGAGTACTCTCAAAGTTGCATAAGAAATTGTTAGTCCCTTTAGACATCAGAAATCATTTCCAAAGCCCTTAAGAATTATGAAAAAGACTATACATTAAGAGCTAGTGAGTAAGTGTCTAGATATGAATATAAAAAATTAAAACCTACTGGCGTAAGTTTTGTGTTATGATTGTAGCCATACAGTATTTATAAACAGCCCAAATCCAAGAATATCCCAAAGGAAGCTCCCTCCAAATTTTATCCATGGCTCAAGTTATGTACAATTAATATTTTATATAATTAATGCTATATAGAGTAATTCATTCTCTGGAATGAAATTATTTGAAATATTTATTCTAGAAAAGCAAATGTTTTGGCCTCAAGGTCCTTGCAATAATATTTTAAAAATATGCTCGATTTGTGGCACATTAATATCATAACTCTTATGTAAACTCAATGATGGAGTCACAGACAAGTCTCATGCTACTCTGACATCTAGACACTTTAATGTTTGGCTATGTGTTCTAGTGAACAGAGGATGGGCTTTGTAGATAAACTGAGAGACAAATCACAACTGGAGAATTTATCAGCTATGCAATGTCAGGCAAAATACTTTAAACCTCAGTGTTCTACCCTGTGAAATGGGGGTTATACTATGTATGCCTCTCATTTTGTGAAGAAAGACTAATTATAGTAAGTTAATCAAACACATCTCTACCATGTAGTGAGTGTTTAATTAGTATAATGTGGAGTTTAATAGATTTTCTTTCTTATAGATACTTTTAAGGGAGCATGGTTTCCTTTCCTAAGCCTGACTTTATTCATATACTGTTAAATAGTTAGTCAAGTTTCTGTATTGCGTATATGCCTTTATCAAAGGAAAAAAGTTAAAACTATAAAGTCAAAATTATCATATTGTTCCTGGAAGATAAGGGAAAACAAGATATACTATTTTATTTAATAAACCATCATTATAGATAAAATAGAGAATTAAAGTAGAGAATTGTATTGACTCCAAAACAGTGGTGTTGGCTGATTTCAATACCCTGCTTCTATCAAGAGACAGGTCATCCAGAAACTCTCCAAACCCACTGGAACAAGATTCTAGTCATCACAGGCGGAGGATGAAAGGACAAGCAAAAGGAAACATCTGGAGAGAGATACAACAGGAAAATCAGGAGACATATCACAAAGTTTAATGCTTCACCATAGTTCAAAGGAAAAGCTTTGAAATCAGTTTATCTGTCAGGGACTGTTGCTGGTGACCCTGGTGAGGAGAATCATAACAGAATTTTGTAGACTCAGCCTGAAGAATCTTAGAAAGCTAAGCGTGGGTAAATAATGAAACAAATCATGTGCAAGGTTTCCTTTTAGGCACAGTGTGACAAACGGTCAGAAGGTAACTATATGCAGGATTCGGTTTTCAAAATATAGGTTGACAACATCAGAGAGCAGGTGTGCTTCATTATAGTCAAGGACTACAGTGATTGTGTGGACAGGATGTGGTATAGACGGGATGTTTAAGAACTCCAATGTCAAAGACTAGAAGAAGGGAGTTAAATATGACCATGAAAGTTTCTACCTACTCAATATCTGGTGGCCTGCTCTTAGGGCAAGCCATCCTTTTAAGATCACTCCTTCAGATATTTCTCTGCCTTCTTGGAGGAGGACACTGATTAACAAAACATTTTCAGTACAACCCAGAACTAAGCTATAGGTCTAGAGAGCACATGTTCAGCTTAAACACCCTTTGTATTAGAACCAGGAAGCTTGAAAATATATTCGGAGTGGATGTGCAAGTATAAAATAGCCCCCAAATTTCTGAAGCAGAGACTAGTTTTAGAGTGGACAGATAAAACTACTGATTTGGTTAATAAGACATAACCAAGAAATCAGACTAACAGAGCTGAATTGCAAGTACGGAGGCAACCCTGTGTTTTGACGATTTCAGAGGAGCAGTTAGCTACGGGCTACTCAACATACTGTATAACATGTACTCATTCAACTCCTTCACTGCTGGTGGGAATGCAAACTAAGACAGCCACTTTGGAAATCTATCTGGTGCTATCTCAGAAAAATGGGAATAGGGCTTCCTCAAGACCCAGCTATTCCACTCCTTGGAATATACCCAGAAGATGCTCCAGCACACAACAAGAAAATTTGCTCAACCATGTTCATAGCAGCCTTATTCATAATAGCCAGAACATGGAAACAGCCTAAGTGTCCCTCAGTAGAAGAATGGATAAAGAATCTGTGGTACATATACACTATGGAATACTACTCAGCTATTAAAAACAAGGAATTCCCGAAATTTGTGGACAAATGGATTGAGCTAGAAATGATCATAATGAGTGAGTTAACCCAGAAGCAGAAAGATTCAAATGGTATATACTCACTTATATCTGCATACTATCCCAAAGGGCATGTCCCACAAAAGCTTTCACTTACCAGGAAACTGGGACAGAGGGGAGGACATCCTATTGGGACTCTAAATGAGAGAAGCATGGGAGAATAGCAAAGTAGAAGGATCCAGAGGGTCCTAGAAACCTACAAGTAGAACATTATGATAGGCAGATTTGGGCCTAGGGGTCCCGCTCAAACTAAGGCACCAGCCACAGACAATACAGGTGGTAAACTTTAAACCCCTACCCAGATCTAGCCAATGGTCAGAACATTCTCCAAAGTTGAGTGGAGAGTGCGATATGACTTTCTCACGTACTCTGTTGCCTCACATTTGACCATGTCCCCTGGAGGGGGAGACCTGGTGGCACTCAGAGGAAGGACAGCAGGTTGCCAAGAAGAGACTTGATACCCTATGAGAATATATAGGGGGACGTAATCCCCCTCAGGAACAGTCATAGGGGAGGGGAATAATGGGAAAATGGGAGGGGGGGAAGAATGGGAGGATACAAGGGATGGGATAAACATTGAGATGTAACAAGAATAAATTAATAAAAAAATAAGGCACAAAAAGATAAAATAAATAAATTAAAAAAAAATATACTCGTTCAACTACTGCCTCATTCCTCTCCAAAGTATAAGATAATAAATTGGCCATGAAATTAACTGTGCAAGCTTGGTACAACAAAGTTCTGAACAGTACATAGGATGAAAAGCATAGAACTGTGTGCGCATTTGGAGATGAAGCTGGATGAGGAGGAAGGATGAGGAGGAAGGGCTTCAGGGAATAAGCATAAGAAAGAGGAAAATGGCAGAGATACAAGAAGGCTGTTAACCACATACTCAAAAGTCTAAACTAAGAATAGAGATGTTCTTGGTTACCCTTTCTTGACTTCAGGATGATAATTAGACCTGAGCATAGAACTCTTAGGTAGAGTTTCTGGATTGGAGAACTTTACCAAAAATACTCAACAACTGCATCCTGAGAAGTTCTCAGTACACCATCTACAAATGACAGTTCTAAGTATGATCATTATCACCAACATGGAACGATCAGGCAGGGAACATTTCTTAAAGATTTTCTCAGTGTACAATGCTATACTAAATAGTAAGCTTGTAAGAAGACAGGACGAGGTAATGGAACATTCCCCTAAGATCCTGAATTTTCAGCTTGGAAAAAAATCAATGTAAAATATTCCAAGAAATTATAATTTTGTTTAATTACAGGTTTCAGTATAAGATAGTAGTGAAATCTTTTTTTACAACATAGTTAAGACTTGGTTTTAAAGGATGAGAAGGGTTTGTGGGACTCAGCCTGAATACAACTAATGGAAGTTTCCTGACCCAATGGATGAAGAGACAGCAAATGAGTTGGAGGAAGAATGAATGTTCATGTTCTAGAAAAACAAAGCAAAGGCAAGGCTGGGTGGTCCATATAGATCCAAGGCAAGGTGGGAAGCCATGCTCCAAAGAGTAGGTGACAGTTGTATATTGTGAAAGGAAGTCTAAAGGCAGTACTTGCTTACAGTAGCTTAGTTGTAGACATCTGTAGTGCAGTTGCTCCTGTTTGGTGGCCTGCCTTGACTAAGCAGCATCCTTCCAAACATGCACATAACATGTACATAACAGTCCATGGGTTAAGAGTCCTGAGATAAGAAAAGCCATCAGAGTAATCTGGATTCAAATTTTTCTTTCTAATTATTACTCACATTAGTTCAGCAAATTTCTCTCTGCTTTAGCCTCTTTAGACAACAAAAGAGCTTAAATGTATCTCACCTCATAGAGTTACTGGAAAAGTGTAACTGATATTAAGTGCTCAGAATAAAGCATGGTAAATGGAAAACACCTTGGAACTGTTATCTGCATGTTTTTAAAAGTGCTTTACTACAGAATTAGAGCTTTTGTTGTCATGTTTTTCATATGGTCATCGTTCTGTCAACATTCATATTCAGTTACAAGGTTGAAAAAGGATAAGCTGTATTTAAACTAGAATATAAAGAATAAAACCAAAGAATCCAAAATTATAAAATATTAAAGTGTACACTCATTTCCAGGCTCAAGATCTTTAAAAATTGTACCTAATTTAGATATAGGAACTCACAACACAAATATTATAGGTTCATGCTGGACCTCTTTACACTCATGGGCGTTAAGCAGGGTCCATGGGCATGGTGTGTAGGTCATGTGCTCATACCTTGTTGTGATTCCATTCTCTAAGCTTCATTTATAAAGCCATGAAAGAGATGGGGGCCGGATGATGTATGGCTAGGGAACCTCAAATTATCCTTTAAGATATTAAACTTTGATTTTGCAACACTGATGCTGCAAATATTCGTTTAGGTTAGTTTTAAAATTAACTTCTCTTCTCCTAGCACAAAATGTTGTGAAGTAGGACACGTGCCGCCCATAAGGCGTATCACAACAGGAATGCAAAGGGAAGGGACAAGACATTGGCGTAGATGGGGCACAGAGCTTCTACACGAAGGGCGAGTTGAAAAGGGGCCTTTACTGCGCATGTGCATCACCACACCTTGCACGTCAGTCGTTCTAGTTTTCTGCTCAAGGGAAGAGCTGGAGGAGGAGGTACCAGACGGTAGCACAAAGTTCACTTCTGAGCATTTCCAAGTCTAGACAGCAGTTTTAGTTTCAGATTTAAATCCAGTTAATAAAGGTCAACAGAGGACATGCGAGGCGCCGCCATGATGAGGATATAAATCATTAACTTGTTTTGAATATCCTAATCAAATCAAGCTTAAAAAGATACACTATGAAGGAACACCATGTAGAAGGCAGAGAACAGACTGATTTGCGTGATTTCAAACTGGCAGATGGAGGTTAGGGACGGCAAAGGGCCAGGCTTATATTTGTGTTGACCATTTCCAAAAGCCAGTTGTCGGCTATTTCCAAGCCTTTAATAATTCGAGTCGGGGTCAAAGAAGCAAATGGTCAAAACAGCAGAGCAATAAAAGGCCGCATTGCCATCCCTACTGTGGGAGGACACCCCATTTATCTAAAATAAGATGTACGGGTGGTTTCTGAATCCAAGCCAGAAGCAGACGTAAAACGCCAGTTAGACTCTTAGCAATTTCCTACAAAAATTATACTCTTCGGCTGTTAGATAATAAGTGTTATTTGACAAATGAAACAAAGGCCTGCTTAATTTTATACTATTACTATGAACAAATAAGTGTTATGTGACAAATTAGACAGAACAATCCTTAATGCTTATGTTGCTGCAAGCGTATTCTCAGTATTCATTGGGCTGGGATAATCTCAGTTTCCAAATATGGAATAAGGAGAGTTGATTCCTATTGATCTAAGCATTTGAAACATGCGAGTCTGACAGCAAGGAAAGGTAAAACTTTTATTCACTGAAGACGTGGTGGGAGGCTAAATAACATTTCTGGTCTCAATGCTCAAACTATCACTGGTAGCAGTGAGGTGTTTCATTAGAAAAGGGGGAGGGAGGGAGAGAGAGAGAGGGGGGGGGGGGGAGGGAGGGAGGGAGGGAGGGAGGGAGGGAGGGGGAGAGGGAGAACCCTTGAGAGATACCTATATATCTCTCTGATGAATCATTTTCTTATTAAATCTACCATACCCACTCCTTCTCAGTTGTCAGGTTCGAGTTATATTAGTTACCAGAAGGCAGTTACTCTCCTATAGCACTCTGTTGAGTATATTGGCAGCACGTACACTCACATTTTTTTGTTCAAGGAAAATAGTTTCTGTACAAGAAATGTACTTGATGCATCCCCAAAGAGCTACAGACTGTAGCACAACACCCTGATAAGTTGTTGGTAGCACAAACATCTTCAAAGTGAATTTTCTGTAATTGAATGCGTTTAAAGTAATATAAAACAGAAACCTTTCCTGGTAGAAGGAAAAGCACTGCTATTAAGGAAATTTATTTTCCCCGTGCTTGCATATGAAATCAAATTTGAAGAGAATCGGTAAAAAACAATAAGCTGACTTTGGCAGAGAAATATCGTTTTCTTTAGTCCAGATATCTGAAGTTTTTTTTTTTTTTTTTTTTTTTTTTTTTTTTTTTTTTTTTAAGGTTGTAATATTGAAATGAGTTTTGTTTGTGGAGTTCATCTCCTAGACACTGTATATATTTTATAAGTAGCTATTGTACAACAAGGCTACACCACTTCGTTCTGATACTAGGCACCATGAGTTCACCTGTTGTCAGCGGGCAGCTTAGCATTTTAAAGCCGCAAGGGCTTTACTACACCGATTTAAACTACTGGTAAAAAAAAATTCCCAATCTACATAGGTATGGCCTGAAAGAAATTCCAGCTCATCCAAAGGGAGCCACACAGCTAGCTGCCATTTAAGTCTGGAAGCAACACTCTTCACAGTGAGGAAACACATGGACTTCAATCATCTCCTCCGCTGGGCCTCACCTTCAGCTCCAGCTGGAAGTCTCTTTAGGTATTCACTTTAGAGAAGGCATTTTCTGATTTTTAAATGAAGAACATTACTTAGCTGCCCAAAGGCTGGGAGCTAAGTATTTGATGGGTACAATAGTGTCAAGCCTAAATATGTGTATGCTCATGAAGTCTTCTACAGTAAATCCATAGGGGAAGAGAGGGAAGGGTCATGTTGCCTACATTGTCTTAACATGTCACTGACACTGGTAAAAGTCCATACAAAGCAACAATGGCCCAGCACGAAGGGAATAATGAAACTCTGGCTCAGCTCATTTCCAGCCTGCCTGTTAATGCTTTGTCTACTTATCTGAGCAATTTTGTATCATTATGGGATATGGAATTATAACAGTAAGGTAAGGATTGCTTTATCATACCTGGGATTTGAATTCATTAACATCTGAGTGAAGGGCATGAATAAAAGATTAAGCAGCCTGGCCCATGCCAAAGGCAATTTCATAAAAATTTACAACTCACTAAAAAGTTAAACTGTCTTTAAAACAAAAACAGAAACAAGATCAGATCAACAGAAGCAAAGTCCAGTCAGTAAAGAAAAAATACAATAATGTTGAAGAAAGTAATTTTAGTTAGTTTTATTGAAATACTTATTCAAAGATTACTGTATATCAGAAACTGGAAAAGAAGAAATGGAGGCCAAATTAAAAAAAAAAAAGGTTCTTTTACTTAAATCTACATGTATACTATATATAATAGCTGAAATAACCTTATTATTAATAGTTACTAAGAATAACTTCCCCTGGATGGGGAGACCTGGTGGCATTCAGAGGAAGGATAGCAGGCTACCAAGAAGAGACTTGATATCCTATGAGCACATACAGGGGGAGGAGGACCCCCTCAGTCACAGTCATAGGGGAGGGGAGTAAGGGGAAAATGGGAGGGAGGGAGGAATGGGAGGATTCAAGGAATGGAATAACAATTGAGATGTAATACGAATAAATTAATAAAATATATTTAAAAAGAATAATTTATATAATATTTACTATATACCAGAAAATGCTATAAGCTTTACATTTGGGCTAACATATTATATTTTCAAAGTACCTTTTCTGAATTAGGTTACTATCATGATTCTCATTAAATGAATGAAAAAATGAGCACAATGCATTAAATAAGTTGACCAAGGATATACAGACAGTATTCTTATTGGTGGTCCCAAACAATAAGGTAAATAAGTAAATAAACACAAGAATTTAGTACCTGGCAGATAGCCAAGAAGAGACTTGATACCCTATGAGAATATATAGGGGGAGGTAATCCCCCTCAGGAACAGTCATAGGGGAGGGGAATAATGGGAAAATGGGGGGGGGGCGGCTGGAGGAATGGGAGGATACAAGGGATGGGATAAACATTGAGATGTAACAAGAATGAATTAATAAAAAAAAAAAAAGAAAAAAAAGAATTTAATACCATGCTAAGTCTTCAGACTCTATAAACTGTGTCACAAATGTTCATAGAAGGGATAGCTCGGAGTTTTGTAATAAATGAACTTCAGCTTGGTGGCATCTAAGACATTTAGTTAGGATCATAAAACAGTCAAAATGGATAAAGGCAGGCTCAAGACACCATGGTCAGTTACCAACAAGATCAAAAGACTACAACTAGACCATAGGTTCTGGAGCTGCCTGGCTTTGTCAGAGCCTCGGGAAATGGGTATCTGTGTTTAGGGGTCTGGAGAACCCACTTGTCCAGTTCTTCCTATGCCCCATCACATCTAAGCATTCAGGTCAGGGCTTGGGATGTGCCCAGAAAGAAAACCTAAGATAAATACTCTGGGCTATTGGCAGACTTCCATGAAAACAGAAGGCCCATTCTCAATTTGTAAAGAAGAGATGGACGAAATTGTGGTCAGGGCATTTTAAAGCATAAATAGAGAATCAGATAGTACAGATGTTAATTAAAGAGTGTAATGGAAGCACCAGGGCCAGTGCAGGGAGGAACGTTCCAGCCTTCCTTGACCATTTCCCTCAGTTTTTTCCTCTACAATAAAGATCTAGGCAATTTTTTGAGAACACACACACACACACACACACACACACACACACACAAAGATGCATGCATGCAAGCACATTTGGCTTGGAGACATGCACAGTGAAAGTATCTTATGTTTCTTGTGTTTAAATGAGGTGAATGGAGACACATTATATAATCAGAGGACGCTGTTGGCTGCTTTAGGCCCAGTATTTCAATAAAAAAAAGTTACAAGGTGAAGATGTCACAAGTATATACATAGTTTATAAAAGACTTAATCACTTTAGTTGCGTAGAATTACCTTAAGCCTGGCTAGACCTACCAAGCCTATCTCAAATCATGTAAACAATTGATTATTGGTCTTATCATTGCAGAAGTGGGAAAACAAGGCTAGAAGGGTCCTGGAATGACTGTTGATAGTCACTGGATAAAGTGAATGTCTTGTGTTTGGGACTATTCATAGCTCCTTTGTAGGGATGTGTAATGTCTACATAGATACTCTTAACGTCTCTGTCTTCCAGTCAAACTGAGATGTGCACGAGGAGGGGAAAAAGTAAACAAACAGAAGTAACAACCCGTCAATCCCCTGAGTTCTGTTTCCTGAGTCATAAATACTCAAAGGAGTAGAAAGAGCTTGGCAGCCATGTCTGGGACCCCCAACACTTGGAAAATGATGTTAGGAAGACCATGTGTTTGAGGCCAGCCGTTGCTATAAGTTATCAGAGTAAATATCAAAATACTCAAAGTATCAGAGTAAACAAACTCTGTATTATATTTCTTTCTGTTTATAAAGTAATGTGTTTTCAAAGTTATTAATGTATACAACAATCTTTATATCAGCTCAGGAGGAGAAATCCATAGAGGATGAAAAGAGGAGGACGAGAAGGAGGAGGAGGAGGGGGAGGAGGAAGAGGAGGAGGAAGAGGAGGAGGAGATATTGGTTTATCTACCAAGTATAGAATGAAACTCAGAATTAGCCAGTGCTTTGGTGTTAAGAACGCAAACGGACTCAGGCCAAGTGTTCTATACTAAAGCCTGGAGTTTCTTTCCCTGTCTAACCCATCTGTGTTGTGGGCAAGCAGCAAGCTAGCAGACACTGGGAAATGAAACTTGTTCCTCAATGACAACATCACAGTTGACCACAGCTCAAAATTCTTCCATTTTATAAATGAGAGTAAAAATTTTAAAATTTATATTGCTGATTAAGTGTCTAAGAATTTCAAATGCTCTCCTTGTTTAATGATATGATATTCTTATATTTTTGGTTGTGAGCCTAGCCTTTAATGGCTGAGCCATCCCTCCAGCCCAATGATATGATATTCTAAAGAATGTAAGAAATCAGTAATCTTAAAAATAAGGACTTGGAAGCAGAAGGATTAGGAATTCAAGGTCTCCTTAGATACATCATGAATTTGAGGCCAGCCTGGTCTTCATGTGACCATGTCTCAAAAAAAAAAAAAAAAAAAAAAAAAAAAAAAAAAAAAGAAAGAAAAAGAAAAGAAAAAAGAAAAAAAGAAAAGAAAAAGGAAATGAAAAAAAAAAGGGAAATCTTTAGTTGAGCAACAATGCAAAAAGAGGGCAAAAACCAGGGGCAATGAGTCATTACTGCCTCCATGCCGAAGGAATAAAAGATTTTTGTTATTTTGTGTGTAAAAAAAAAAAAAAGAATGTAAATACGATGTAAAACATAAAATTAATTCAACCAAATCTAGATTCAGGTGCTACATTTAGAATGAGGAATGACCACCACCAGTTTAAGACGTCAAAAGATGACTGTGGATATTTCCAACGATGTTAGGAAAGCCCACATGCTCCTGATTTATAGGCAGCGTTATTCAGTTCAGAGGAAACCTCTTCAGTGAATAGGCTCTCTCTATCTTGATAGGCAGAGAAGAGGGAAAGAAATTCCAAACATTAATAGACACATTTGTCTAAATGTTATGAGAGCATTAAAATTCAACTTTAAATTGTGATTCAAGGCTACTTTGACACTCAACAGCACAGACAACTTTATATTGATATTTTCTTTCCTATTTTGTTAATCTTTAGCCAAAAATTCAATTAAAAGTGACCTAGGGCTGGAGAGATGGCTCAGCTGTTAAGAGCACTGACTGCTCTTCCAGAGGTCATGAGTTCAATTCCCAGCAACCACATGGTGGCTCACAACCATCTCTAATGTGATCTGTGCCCTCCTCTGGCCTACAGGTATACATGTAGGCAGAGCACTGTACACATAATAATAAATAAATCTTTAAAAAAAAAAAAAAAGTGACCTGATACCATCCTCACCTCCACTAGCTCAAAGTATGCTGAGGACTCCTTTGCTCAACCAGTTTTCTGGTCTACTCTTGTCCCTCTCTCTTTCTTTTTATCAGGTTCAGTAATAGCTGTCCAAATTTGCAATTCAGTGTTACCAAGAACCCAGCATACTGTGATGTAGACCTCTGGCATTCTATCTTATGTTTTTCTGTATGGTTTTCACCTGTATGATAACATTGCCAGACTTGCTCATTAAGACACTACTTTATAAATTTCACCTTTAAGAAGATATATATATCTTCTTATCTATATCTATATCTATATATCTATCTATATATATATATAAAGAAGATTTATATATAGACAAGAGGAAGATGAGCTTTTCTCATTCTTTCTTTCTTTTTTTCTTTTTTTATTAAGTGAAGTGTCAGGTGTATAATGCATTTGGTTTACTGTGCAGAACCTGAACACTCTACTTTGGCCTAATTTCCACGTGAGGTTGTTAAGTCAGATTACATTTGCTAGAGTTGGGCCCTGCCATTGGTCTATATTAGTGATTCTCTTGTTGATTATACTGTGTGTTAAGGAAGAACAAACACAAGATTTGGGATCAGATAACCTCAAAGTGATGGCAAAGTGTTAAAGCAAACAAGTTATGCAAATTTAAAACTTTAATTTTGCGCTCTGATAGTTTTTTAAAATATATTTTATTAATTTATTCATATTACATCTAAATTGTTATCCCATATGATAGTTTGATATATGTGTATCCTGTCTGCTGATTGCTCTCCCATGCCCACCCTCTCTCAGTCCACTCTTATTTGTACCAATGCCCACTCACCCCTGCTCTGACAAGTTTCTTTCCCCCATTCATGAGTGTTGGTTTTGCTTTTTAACTTTTCTTAGTACTAATTTATTTTACTAAGCCAAGTGCCTACATTTGGGCTCATTTTAGAGAACACCTAAGTTTATTCATTTTTATTTTTTAAGTTTATTTTTGATACACATTGAAAATGGCTACCATTGTGCAGCGAGTGGTGTATGGGATCATTTGCTATTCTCTGAAGCTGTGCTGCAGTTCTTATACTAAGTGTGTGGTAACATTCCAGAGTTCCAGTATTGTCTCATTTCCTAAGTCAGAATTTTGAATCTTTCTATATAAAGCAGTGTTGCACCTCCCCAAAGAAGTACAGCAATGCAGGTAGAAGTAGTTGGCTCTCAATGGTCAAGTTTCAGTCTCAAATTGGATTACACCCAGAACCCTGTGGTCCCATCCAATACTTACCTTTTATGTATCTCAGTTTACTTGACTGTTAAATATCAAATGGAAGAGCAATACGCCTAGCTCGAAAGGATTATGATTAGGAAATTCTTAAGGTCTTACATGTGCATAAAGAACTTAAGATGTTCCCTGCACATGGCACAGGAGTAACGGCTATCCGTCACAATAATTATAGTAACAATGGCAGCGGGACTAAACACCTGTACTGCTGTTTAAACTGTGTCTATTTTTCATGAGTGGAAATCTGAACCCTGGATCACCCAGTATGTCCCAGGATCCTTACCTGTGTCCGTGCGCTACACTCACTAGAACCAAGAGTAGACAATGCAACTTTTAATCATAAGCTTTGCATTTCTCTTCTTTATTTATTGGTTCACAGAATTTTTGGACTGCTCAAATGCATTACCAACCCTTTAAAAATGGTCTGAAGGAGCATGTGCTAGTGATAACAAATAAGCAGCATTTTTGTTCCTGTGTTTATTTTAGGCATATGTTAACTGTATATCACATGATTATGTGTGATCTTAGCTCAATGTTGGTTTCTAAAAGGATAATTAGAAAGCTTCATGAAGTCTTATTATTTTTCAGGTCTCAATGATGTGACCTGGTATGAGTGTTAAGAAAATCATTATGATGAAATCTTGGTCATCTGCCTTTGATTTCCCCCAAAGAGTGTTAACTAGTGTGATGGGACATTTTACATTATTTGTTTTATCTGACAACCAGAATTTAAGAATGTTTCAAGTGATGTACTATAAAAATTGATAACTCATGGATTTTTGAAATTTAGTAGTATTTCATTTGGAATTTAGTAGTATTTCATTAGCACCTCCCTGTGTTTGTAGGAGTTCAGATAATAGTGTCAAGGTTGTGAGTAAATGGTATGCTCAGCATTCAATATAAGATGCTCACAACTAAAGCCGTGGAGGAACCTGGAATAGGGACTCATTGTAACATACCTCCTCTCTGACAAAAAGCATGTAATAATCTTTTATTGCTTTTAATGCTTTGAGGGCTTTAATTTTTCTAAAGGCAAACAGGGTCTTTTCTCATCATTTTTACTTGATTCACTATACCAGAAAATATTTGTGTGCCATGGCTCTCATGCTTTCCCAAATAGGCACTATTGTGAACTACTGGAGAGACCTCACGGCAAAGAAGGCATCTTATTAACTGTGACTTTATGAGGCTTCATGAATTCTAGCGTGTGGAAGGAAAAAAAATCCTTACATCTGGCACTCCTTTTTCTTAATACTTAACAGCTGCCATTCCAAAAACTTTTCCGAAGCTTCGAGCAAAGCTCACTGAAAGTGAAGAAGAAAACAGAGGAAAGGTGATGGTGGAAGTCCCAGTTTCCTTGGGACTGAAACACAGGCAGAACCAGTGTGGATGACAGCCTTTATCATGTGTGAAGCTTGTCACATACAGAAGGCAGTGCCATGATCTGTCATTCAGCTGTCAACTCAGCATTCAGGCGGAGTGCCCCCAACTATGCTGGTAAATTCATGCTGCTGTACATTGGCAGTTACAGCCGTGCATGCATGCAGTCATTCATTCCAAAATAAACTGATGGCACACTATGTATCAGGAAGTGATCTGGGATAGAGTGGTAGAGAAAATAGCCTAGAGTTTCTGACTATGTGGAGCTTTCCTCTAGTGGATGGAAACAGATGATATGAAATATGATATTAAAATAAATAATGTGCTGTGTGGTTATAATTGGTAAGAACAAAACAAAGATGAGCACTGTCAGAGTTTGCTTCTTATTTTACATAGTAGTGTGTGTATGTGTGTGTTTGGATATGTTTATATTAACATATATATAATTTGCCTGAAATCTGTAAGTGTTTACATATCTGTGCATGTATTGACCATCCTATGGGTTCTTCCAGAACCTCTCCACTCCTCACAACCAGAAAGTGCTTATGTTTCCTCAACTTGAAAGAAGTTTATACTTCCTTGCTTTTACTCAAGAGTGAGGGTAAACACTTCCGTGAGAGTTCAAATCCAGGCCATGGAAATGACAGGTTTGCCTATATGCTTTTCTCACAAAATGCTTGTCCTTAGACTTGGCCACTGAGACAAAAGGTAGTCCATGAAACATGGAAGGTTTTTCTTTTCATGGAGAGGAACAGCATTCTCAGCTTATTGAGCTGAACTCAGCCCAAATCTCCCTCGTGCAAGTCATCTATTTTGTCAGTCTACCCTCTAACTCCCCTTTGAGCTGCTGCAATGGAAGTCATCTAGAGCAAAGCCATGTGCAAGATGCAGGCAGATTTATGAGCAAAAGTAGTCACTGTCATGGTTTGTCCCATGGACTTCTATGATGGTTTTTAATCCAGTTATAGATAGGCAGGATGGTACATATGGATACACATAACTCATCTGGTTAACTCTCTGTTTGTGTTGCTTCTAGTTTTAAGAATAAAATGGGAAATGAGATAGCTTGAGGCTACCTTGGGTAGTATCTTGAGAATAGATCACAGAGTCTCCCTTTAGCTTCAAAAGCTGCAACATGGCTCATTTTAGTAGGATCCCACCTCTGTATGGTTCTGTAAAGCTAATTAGAAGTCTGATGTTTTCTATGGATTTCTGAGATCAATTTCTGGTTTTGTCCATTGGGGCAAAAAGCCAAAGGCTTATTGTTAAAGCCTTGAACATTCAGGATGTCTGACCTTGATAAACTGTCATTTATCTAAGCCCTACTCTCTGTGGATGGGGGAAAGGCATATGTGTGTTATACCTATGTGCTTGTATTGTTCATCACATAAGGCTGTGATAATGCTAGCAAAGCTTAACAACAGTAATAACAACAACAATGATACTAATTGTCATTTGCATCACTGAACTATCATTTTACAATCATTATTTCATGTTCAAGTGCATGCTACTTCTTTATTTTCACAGAGGAAGAGGCATACCTGCAAAAACTGTAAGCAACTTGCCCCAGATCAAACATTAATTATTCAAGTGGAATTCAGAAACCATGTCCTTAATGCCAGCTCTGCCAAATCTCTTAAAACCTCTCTGCAACATGACATGTGTGAGGGACAAAGTAAAAGCTCTGAGGATACACATGTGAACAATGTGGCAGGACAGTGTTGTCCATATGTGAGAACAACTCCGTAGTTCTATAGAAAATGAAATGTGCGAGAATTCTGGAACCACCCATCCCACCTTTACCCAGTAAGTAGCAGACAAAAATGGAGACACCACAGACATGCAGCTCCATGTGATTTGGCTGGAGAACAGAAAAGAAACAGAGACTCTCATCACAGCCTTACTGACACACAGAACACGCCCCACACCCCTAGGAACACTCTTGAATACTAATTTTGTTTCTAGAGTTCTGGGGTTGAACTCAGCCATTTCACTGTCTCCTAGTCTGACTGAGTTTATGCTGCTGCTGCTGCTGCTACTGCTGCTAAGTTTCTCTTCCTGTTGAATCAACTTGTTCTCCCAGTTCTAACTCCTGAGCTGCTCTGGTCTCATTTCTTCTGCTTATGATCATTAACTCAGCATCCTCCCCAGCTTCATGGATGCTCCGAATGGCTATAGACTGATTGCTTTTCTCTCTCTGATCTTTAATTCTTTTCTGTTGCTATGGTTTCCTGAAGCCTGTTGTTTTTATCTGACCGCTTGGTATTACCAATTGCTTTTTGAGAAAAGTGATGAAAAAGTGACCATACAAAACAACAAAACAAAATCTCAGACCAAACAAAAACCCTATTAGACAATCAACCTATAGGTCTTCATAAACTTTGCCCAAGATTTTGCTCCAATTAGATGGACTGTACTTTATTAACACCTGGGAAAAGGGCAATCTATACATTCCTTTGGTCTCACTGTATACTTTGATTTCTGAACTATTCATGGGCTTTCTAGACTACTCAGTGGATTGTCCTGTCTTTTGTATCCTAGCAACGAGTAGAGCAATTCATGGAGGCAGGTCAGATCAGGGCTTAGTCTGACACTCTGAAGGAAAAAAATAACCCATGCACTTTTAGTGATTAATTTTAATTACCATCTTGATTGAACTAAGAAACACATCAGATACCAGTGAGGGAAATGTTTATGTGTGTCTTTGAAGGCATGTCTAAGAGGTTTAACTGATAAAGGAAGAGCTACCCTGAACATAGTTGCCTCCAAATCATGAGTTAGAGTCCTGGACTGAATAAGAAAGAGAAAAGGAGACCAGTAGCGAAGTACAGACTTTCCTGTCTTCCTGCTCCCTGATCCACTCACATGGGGACAATTAGCCACCTGGTCCTCCTGCTATCAGGACAAACAGCTTTTCTCACTGCCATGCTTTCTCTGCTATGATGGGTTGTGTCCTCAAACCAGAAGCAAAAGCATCTTCTCCTAAGTTGATCATAGCAGCGGGTGGAAAAAAAAACCCCATGATTAATATACTATCTACATCATAAAATATACTAAACACAGTCCATGTTTCTTTCAAGCACTACCATTGGGATTGAGTCAAGTGGGCACAGGTGTTCCAAATACTTCTCATATCTGTGCAGTCTGCACTTCAGCTATTCAACTGTCTCCTCAGCCCTGTTTTCTGATTTATCCATGCTGTGTTGACATGCACCTCTATAAGAGATGCTTGCTTAAATTAAATAACATTGTTTTTCTCCCCCCAAAATCTCTGATACAATTTATTCATTGTTTTTCCCCATTTGACTTTGTTCGCATAGGAAACCTCACCCTGGCAAGTTGCTGCTGGAGAGTGTCTACGTAGAACCAGAGAATTCCAAAATTTTTTTGTAATGTTGTTGCTCTTTTCAGTTGGTAAATGACTAAGATTATTATTAGAAGTAGTCATTTTCTAGTTGTCAACAGCAGGCATGGTTAATCTATTTTTGGGTTCGTTTTTAGTTAGACAGAACATTTAGTGAATGATTCAGATAAATTCTTGGAAGATTGTGATTTGAAACAAAATTGCATAGACTTCAAAAGATGTATATTTTAGTAACACCAAGAGCCTACACATTTTGTAGAAAGGAATTTTGCCATCAAATAAATACACATCTTATGTGTGTATATGCAATTTTGATTATGAAACTAGTTATAGGTATATACTTTGCTTAGCAGTCTAGATGTAGAGAGGATTATTCATAAACTGATGAAGACATGAACACTAACCAAACTTTCTAGTACATGTTGTACTTATTTAAACACAGCAGCAGGAAATAAGGCTTCTTGCCATGATTGTTTGTATTCTAACCTATACTAATGTTATCAGCCAAAGAAATAAGGCAAGAAAAAAAAATGGATCACTAAGATTAATAGGATCTTTAGGAATTTTAATTTACATAAAGATTATTTTAGATGATAGGGCAGGTCTCACAGAATCTTAAAGGTCTTCATGTAAGGGAAGGGTATTCACGTACAGAAAGAGAGAGAGAGAGAGAGAGAGAGAGAGAGAGAGAGAGAGAGAGAGAGAGAGAGAGAGAGAGAGAGAGAACTCTGCACATTGCCTCTGACAGAGAAAGGATCTGAAGTCCTCAAGTGGAGGACATGAGGGAGAGATAAGGAACCAAACTCTCTTCTTGAGCATCCATGAACAAAGCCTGGCAACCATGTACATCACCTTCAAAGCCTCCCATATCTGTGTCTGTGTGTGCGTTTGGTAAATAACACTTGATCTATGCTCTTAACACGTTACTATAGGCATCATGTTGCAAAGCCTATCTTTACAAACATGTCTTCAGAAAAGATACAAAGATGATCAGCAAGTATGTGAAAAGCGGTTCACCATATCCAAACAGCAGGGAAGAGACAGATCAAAGACCATAATGTATATCACTTCACAGTTATTAATGGCTTATTTAAAAAGATAGTTATTGCAGTTCTTTTGCATACATACTCAGTAGTAAGGCTGCTGAACCACATAGTAGTTTTGGTATAATTTTTCTTCCCATTGTGATTACTGCAATAAATATCTTTAAAAATATGTTACTATTTATTTTTATTTCATGTGAATTGGCATTTTGCCTGCATGTATGTCTGTGTAAGAGTGTCAAATCCCCTGGAAATGGAGTCACAAACAGTTGTGAACTGTCCTGTGGGTGCTGGGAATTGAACTCGAGTCCTCTAGAAGAGCAGCCTATACTCTTGACCACTGAGCCATCTTTCCAACCCTGCAATAAATATCTTGAGATAGATTTACTTTCATGTTTACTCATAGTAGTCAAGATTTTTTTCAAACAACCCAAGCATTTTCAATAGACAAAAGGATAAAGAAAAGGTGGTGTAGACACATAATGAAATATTATCCCGGAAAAGAAAAGAAATCCGGCTGTTTGTAACAATATAGACAAATTTAGGGGACATTATGCTGAGTGAGCTAAACCGCAAGACAAAGAGTGCATTGTTCAACTGACATGAGGAATCTAAATTAGTTCAATTCAGACAGGCATTGCCCAAAAAGTGCTTGCCAGAACCAGAATGGGGTGGAAATGGGGATTTACTTTTTCAATATTTACAGACGTTTTTGTTATGAAATTTGCCCACATGTTGACTTTGGCACAGTGGAACTTATTGCACATTTCTCACCACTGAGCTATATGAACAGAAATCCACATCATTCTATCATCCAGCTTGCCGTGGTATGTTACTATAGAACAAACCATGGAAACTTACAATATCTATGCCCATTTTGACTTCTGTTGTTTCAGCTCTGCCAGCACTGTGAGAAACTGGGAGAATTGCAGGAACTAATTTATCTAAGTATCCACGGGTAGGGACTATGGCCATTGATGGCAAAAAGGTTCCAGTGACTGCTGAGCACTGGCGATGGGTGACCTTGGGGTCAGCGCCAGGAAATCAAGAGCAATGTCTGAAGCCTTGGGTGGTTCTTTATAGTGCCTAGAAGATCATGATTCCAAACAACATCTCTATAGATGTCCAGATAGTGAAGCAAGAGGGATACAGACATTTCCTACTCTGTGGTCCTCAAAAAAAATTCTTGTGTCATTTACCAGGCTGCTGCTGAACTTGTTCTTTCAAACTTAGAAGTGATATGCAGGATGGTCAGAAGTAAGAAAACAAGAGTTCAAGTGCAAGAGAGGCAGCGAGTGTCTGAGGAATAGTGGAGTCCTTTTCAAGAGTAAGGAGGCTGTCAGTGACTAACGGAACAGAAAAGCTCCAATAAAAGATGAAACCGCTGATTCTAAATGCCTTTCGTTGGAGACTACATTTATGTCAGGGAGTTTAGGCATGAGTTACTCATATTGTGCAGGACAGAAAGCAAGTATACAAGAGGTACGTGGCAATGACGTAGGACGAGGTGAGAGAGGAAGGGCAGTAGCTTAGAGTAGGTCAGTTGTCATTATATTCATTGAATTATAAAACATGCAAATAAAATAGCAACCTCACTGAAAGGAATGCTATAACTTTTGGGAAGGTGGAGGATATGAATGCCTATGAGAAGAGCTAACCAGAAACTGAAATGCTCATGACCCAGGAACATGTCAGTGGTGGTATCTAAAATGATGAACTAAAGTAATGATCAGTGACTAACGGAATCAAGTGGTTGTTTGGAAACAGGCAGGGGAAGATCTCAGCAGCCCAAGAGGTGAGCACGGTGTCAGGATCACACGCAGCACAAGAGGCAATAATATCCATTTTCTGTTATGGATACTTTCTTAAACCATGTCAAGCGTTTGGTTCTTCAACTGCTTCCACAAGAAACTTACTAAAACAAAAGAAATGTAAAGGCTTCTCTTCTTCTTTTAGCCCCCTTTCATTTTGAAATCAATAGCACTAAAAAAATATCAGAGGAAACGCACTTCTGGCAAGGAGAAAGATGCAATTTGTTGGTAACGTTCTCAGACAACAGAGATGAGCGGATACAGGCTTTCTGCTGCACTCCTTGCTAGTAAATGCAGGCGTTGGACTAAGGGATCTCAGAACCCCAGCAGGTTCACTTGCTGGGTTTCTGTTTCCACTGTCATGCACTGTGCACCACAGCATCTAGCATGCATCCTTTAGAAGACTGTAACTGACAACAAAAACACCCCAAATCCCCATAAGACTCTATCAATTAATCAGGAAAACAAATAAGTGCTAACATTAGACAGATGGTAACATTTTTACTAAGTCAGGCAAGCTGGGCAGTTACAGCCACATCCAGAAGCAAATGCCTTCTTTCTGAGTGAAGCACATTTGTGGAAATCTTTCAGACGATCTCCATTGGGAATGGTCAACACAACAAACTACAATGAACATTTTTGCCAAATCAAACAGTGAATCTTTTATCAGAATTTAACAAACATATTTCTTTTTTTTAAACATGAAAGGGAAACATTTCACGATTATACTCAACTTTGCATCTAAACATCAATCATAATGTACAATGGCTAGAGACAATTTTAGTCTCATCTTTCCATGTCACAGAAGCAGAAGCCAGGTATAATCAAAGGCCATGCTGAACTCTCAGGCACAGCTATTATCAGCACTGCCAGGGATCAGGGCCTGGGAACCATACAGGGAGGAAAAACTGTCTAGTACAGTCAGTGTGAGTCTGTTACTGTGGTGGTTTGACCATGAATGCCCCCTGTAGGCTCATATAGTTGCATGTTTAGTTCCCAGCTGAACTGTTTGAGAAGATTTAGGAGTTGCCTTGTTGGAAGAAGTGTGTCCCTAGGAGTGAGCTTTAATGTTTCAAAAGCCCATGCCAAGCCCCATGTCTCCCTGTGTGCCTACTGCCTGAGGATCAAGATGCAGAACTCTCAGCTCCATCCCCACGTCTGCCTGCGTGCTGCCATGCTCCCCGTCATGATGATAATGGACTAAACCTCTGAAACTATAAGCAGGCCCCCAATTAAGTGATTTCCTTCATAGGGGTTGCCTTGGTATCTCTTGATATCATGAAACATCATGCATGGCACCTCTTCAGAGGGGTAGAACAATGACTAAGTTACTAAAATCAGAGCAAGAACAAAGCCAGAGAAACTGAGCGAACATCACACAGCAGGAGAAGCTGAAGGGCAAGTTCTCCCTGTTCCTCTAGAAGGGAGTGTTTGGAAGGTATTACCAAAAGTGTTACTGCATTTACTATGTCTGCCAGTTCCTGCAATTAAATACCTTGTCTAGGATTCAGGGCTATAAGAAATTAATGAGGCAAGTCTCTCCTCTCTATTAGATAATCAGTGGCCACCATTTTCCAAGGCAGAGATAATAAAATAACACAGGAGAAAATGCCCAATCAGCAAGTGCTTCTTTATTGCCAAGTAATTACTCATGCTGCAAAGGAAACCTGCTCAGTCAGCTTTGGCACTGAGTTTACAAACCTCAGTCTTCACAATCACATCTTAGCTGACTAGGATCACTCTGCTCAGCCCACCTTCTCCCTGCCTGTTGCTCTCTGTAATGAGAGTTCTAGAGTGGAAAAACTGAGACTTGTAGGCTCGTGTCTAAAGAGAGAATATTTTAAATTACGTACAAGAAAGTGTAATTGCTACTTCTGATGAAAACCTAACAATAATCCCTCCCTGTTCTCTGTCTCTCTGTCTCTCTCTCAGTCTCTATCTGTCTCTGCTTGTCTGCTGTCTGTCTGCCTCTGTCTCTATCTCTGTCTCTCTCTGTCTCTGTCCCGGTCTCTCTCTCTCTCTCTCTCTCTCACACACACACACACACACACACACACACAATTGTCTTTGTGCTCAGCTCATGTCTCCTGCCTTGTTTCAGTTTATTATTTCTTATTCTTACAAAAGTAGACAACTGCTGCAGACATATATACTAAAATCTATTTAACTGTGCATGCCATCTATAGAAGTCAGTTTCAAAATAAACAGCTTCCTAAAATTGTGCTATAGAAAAAAAATTGACTAGTCTATAGACTTTGTGAGAACAGACTGTCCTTTAGGAGTGGTCATCATAGCTGCTCAGAGGACACATGACAGTTCTCCAGGGGGTATGAACACATATCTGACAAAGAGTTAGGCCGAATATCCCTTGCACTGGTGATTTTTATGAACACCTTCAGTTCCTTGTAGACAGGAATAGCGAGTTCATTGTTGCAGTGAGGTTTTAGATATCTATATATTGAGAGAAATCATAAGAGTACAATGCATATTTTAAATACCAGAAAATTGGCATTTACTTCTGTAAATGTTTTATGTGCACCAGGCCATCTTCTATGTGTTTTGGAGTTTGGAAAAATACACCATGGTGCTCTTTACTTATTTGTAACCTAAATATTTAAGCTGAAGCCTGATGCAGGTGAATGGCATGCCGTCCTCACGAGAGGCCCATCGAAAGAAAAGCAGCCTGGCCAGAGGTTCTAGGCTCTGCTCTAAGTCAGTTTCTATGAGTTTCTACCTGCTCTATCAGAAGATGACAAAATAACGGCAAAAGCATTTTGGATTAAAAGCATAGAACCTAAGAGATTCTTAGTGGAGTGGAAATGAATGTTTTGATCATAGTTTTGGCTAAAGGGATTTACTAAAAAAAAAAATGTGTATTTTGAAGCCCTGTCTTTTTAATTATGGACAGTTTGTTTGGAGAAAGACCTTTGCACACATTTATTTATTCATGATGGTCAGATGTTTTCTATTGCCATTGAGCAAGAAATGATAAAAGTGTGGGTGAAATCTTTAGCTTAGCCACTTGCTAGCCATGTCATTTTAAAGAAGTGTCTGCACATCTCAGACCTTAGCATTTTCATCTATAAATTAAAGACTTTTCTTGAAAAAGGTTGAAAATATTGCCTCTACCATAAACAGCTTTATGAGACACATAGCAATGAGAACCTTGTCGTTCTTTTTCCAGATTCTAAAGGAATTTGCAGATTTCTAGTTGGTGGGAGCATTTTATATAATTTATTGTTTTGGCATCCTTTAAAGAATTGTTCTGGTTGAAAAGAAAAAAGAAAGAAAGAAAAAAGAAAAATGACCGAACTTGATGTTGTTGTGCATGCATACTCAGGTGTGTGCAGATATACATGCACATGTATGTTGTATGTGCACATCTGTAAATGCACAATAGATTGTCTTTGTTCTTCTTTGAAAAATGTAGTTTATGTTATCATCAGATTTGTATTTCATGTGGTGTTTTTATCACCACACGAAATTTTGGGAAAGGCTCATAGACTCTTCATAAGGAGTCTGATGTGGCTTTGATGAATTAGAATTCTATGTGGTCACTTGTCTGCCGTCATTTTCTAAGGTTTTTTTAAATGTCAAAATATAAAAAAATAAATTATATACCTGGACTATTCTAGAAGGCCTTTTCAGTTTTTCCTGTCTCCCTTTAACCTTTGATAAATAGACCCACAGATACAGTGTGAAAAATAAAGCCAAAACATTTACTCACTCAGGAAAAAAAATAGTTATTTGAGACAGTGCACATGGGCCTGCTCTCCAATGGTATGTGTCATGCAAATAGTTCACATTTTAAATTGTAAGGTTCAGAAATGTCACAATCAAGTGTGTTTAATTTCAAGAAGCCAATAAAAATGTTCTTACTGTTTCATAGACCCCAGGAAGAGAGTGTAACAGAGCAGTTAAAGGACAAAGGCTTTGGAGTCTACCTGGCAGGACTTCCCATCTCAGCTCTACCTATCAGCTCTAGGGGAGCCTACACAAAACGAAGGCATGCTGCTTGCATCACATTCTTCATAGTGAGTGCAGTCCACTCTATGAGAACTCCCAGCGTGATACTCTGTGTTGCATGATCAACATATAGAAGCCAGTAGTAGTGACAGCATTTCAAAGTAATTTTGTAGACTGCTTTCTATAAGACTATTCACAGCACTGTCATGATTTTATCCTGTAAAGTCACAACAGTTAGAGTTCAATATTATTATCTCTCAATTTCTTGTATGATAAAAGCACATTCAACAACTTACCCGAATCTCCTGATAGAAGGAAGCACTCTGATGATCTTGTGTTTCAAAATTACATTTCACCCTGTAATCCACTAGTCTGTGAAAGCTAATGGAGCTATAAGAGCCATTTATGAGTGATGTAGCAAGGGTTAAGATGTGGGTTTGGGGGCTCTAGGTCTTCTTTGCTTTTCTGCAGGTCTACCCTCTTTCTGAAGCTCCATGACTCTCTTAAGTCTAAAAAGAACTGTTTGGAACTGTAGTCCATCTTTCACATGCCAACACAGCTTGGATTAAAACTTCTTTCTACAGAGTGTTGGCAAATGCTGATGTTTCTGTGAGGAATACAATAGCGGCAAGCTCCAACATAAATATGGTAAAGATTAGGAGAGGTATCTCTGAGTTCAGTGGGCAAAAGCCGCATTTGCAGAGTGCCCTGAAGATTTCAATTACTTAAGGACATCTGAATGGAAAGTCCCTAGATGGGGGGGGAGGGGGAAAGAATGATTATGAAGTCATTTGTGCTCGTTGTAGTCAAAGCTGAAGAATGGTGATTCTGCTTGTTGAGTTGCTTGTCATGTGAGTAAGACAAGAAAAAATATCATTGTTATATAAATGCAAGGTATTCTGAGGGATCTGCAGCATTTACAGACATAGTCTAAAATTGTGCCTTTTCACTAGCTCAGTCATTCTTATTGGCTTGGGGTGCTCTGTGAGCTCTAAGTACAATGTGTGATTGGAACACATGGATAAAACTCTAATAAGGTAGTAGCAGACAGTGTGCTTTTGAGGATCTCATGGTTCTCTATTTAAAGTAATTGCTCTGTAAAAGAGGTTAATTTGAATATGGCAGTGTGGCAATGGGTCAATTTATCAATAATGCCAATATACTAAATTCCTAATATTACCTCAGTTAACCATGTCCTTTTTCCCATCTCTACCCACCCTTTCCTTCCCTGTACCTCATTTTAAATTCTAAAATCCCATCTCAGAATATATTTTGTATTTCCTTTTGACTCTTGTTTTCTCCATCCTGCATGCACCTTGCCTCACTCAAACATGTAATTTTTCAGTTGCTTGTTTCCTCCTTCAATGGGCTCATGATACTTTAATTAATAATCATCAAACAATCCAGAATCCACATGAAATTATTTCTTGATTTTTGAAGTAGCTTAAAGCTACTTCCTTCATCTTCCTTGAATCTCTTCAGCTATTCAGCAATTTTCTACAGACATGAACACTTCCCTCTGCAGCTTTTCAGGGAGCCCTCAAGGTCTGCAGTAGAAACAAAAGTGGTCCTGAATATGTTATGTTCTGGGAGTAGTCATCATGTGAAGTCACCTCATTTGGGTTCCAAAATTAGCCTATCAGCATAAATCTGAGATTGGGTGTCTTAATAAATTCCAACACAGATTAGATTTGATGACCAGCTTTGCATTAGACTTGGGCCCAACAAATAACACTTACTCTTTATGATTTATTAGATTATGTGTCCTACAAATGGCTCTCAGAAATCAAATCTTAATTCACTTTTGTTTTGCTTCTTTACCATTGTGATTCATAGCTTAAATTTGTTTTGCACCCACTAGATTAAAACAGTACAGCATTGCACAGGATGCCTGGTGTCCTGAAAAAACTTCATGTCTGTGAGAAATGGGGAGATAGGATTATGTCAATTCTGAAGCCTCAGCTTGGCAAGTGGTATTATAAGTAGGAAACTGACCTATGATTCATCCAATTTTATTATTAAAACTGCAGAATTGTACAGGAGTTCATTTTACTGTATTCAAAGGATATACATAAATATATAGCCATCTTTACATAGGAAATAGAAATGAAATGTAAGATTGTACAATAGAGGATGCAACCTGCACGATAAATGTGAAATAGGTGAACTTCTCTGGCTCAAAGATCCTTGGTATATGTGGGTAACATGATCAATAACTCTATGTCCTTAAGAAAATGTAGGAATTTGGGTGACATCTCATACTGTTTTGTGTTTATTTCTAGGTTTGCTTTCATTAATGTATGTGCATACACACACACACACATGCACACACACACACACACACACACGTTTTATTATGTCCTTGGATTACCTCATACACATCATACCACTATTCCATTTGTGACAGGAATGCAACATACTTTTTTGCTTTCCAAGCCTAAACATCACAGTTTCAGAACACAGTTTTCTTTCACCTACCAATGGCTGTGGTGGTTTGCGTGAGCTGTCCCCCATAATTGTGGGCATTTGCACGCTAGGTCTCCAGTAGGTGGTGCTGTTTGCGATGTTTAAGGAGTATGGCCTTGGAGAAGGCATTATTAATGGGTGTGGGGCTTGAGGGTTTAAAGACTCATCCTATTTCAAGTTTTTCTCTCTGCTTCCTGATAATGGCTCAAGATTCTAACTCCAGCTACCATGCCTCCACTTTGCTATCATGGACTTTTATCTCTTTAGAACTATGAGGCCAAATAAATATTTTTTTCTCTTTAGTTGTTTTTGGCCACAGTGGTTTTTTTTTTTTTTTTTTTTTTTTTTTTTTTTTGTCATAGCAACAGCTTATTCTTTCACCACCACTACTCTCAGCTCTTAAAATCTGGATAACGAAAGCTAAACTAATTCTAGTGTTTTCCAGTTTTGTTAGGTAATGAGAACCACTAATACTGAGATGAGATTAGTATGGTTTTGGAGAAAAACTCTGGTATTCTAAGATTCAGCTTAATTTTTCTTTAATGAGGGCACAGATTTAACTTATATAATACTTGTAAGAACATAACAGAAGTTATGAGAATATTATATAAAACATCAATGAAGGAAATATTATTTGTTGTTACTTAAAAATACTAAATAAAACCTCACAGGCTTCAGTACTTTAATAGCACAATCTATTATACATACATACATACATACATACATACATACATACATACATACACACACATACACACACATACACACACACACATATATAAAACATTACTCAAATAAAATTATTTATATGAAGAAGATAGAAAAATTCTGATTGGCTTTCTCTTATTAATGAGGAAACACTGATTTCTGCCTCCCCATCTGATGCCAAATGTAGATCCTCTGTCTTCTACTCTTTGCCTCTACAGTGTTCAGGTTTAATACAGTCTCTGTAGACATTCCTTGTCAACCAGCATCATAGTGATAAAGTAGACTATTTGCCTCCTGTCAAGTTGTATCCTGGTTGCAACTGGCCCCAGAACCATTAATTGCCCATTTGAGAGGTGTGAGATCATTGCTCTGGCCTCTGTGAACCTTGGCTCATGCTCAGTCATGCTTAAGTTATCCAAGTACCAGATCTGAATTCTTCATTTCGGACTGCCAAATGTATATTGGATACTAAGTGGTTTTGCTTTCAAGGTACTTTGCTTCAATTATTCAAGATTGAAGATTGAATTGAGAATACGAATGGCTCCTTAAGTAGAAAAAGAACAAAGGAGAGAGACTTTGTAAAAAGGAGTCATCTGCTGTAAGTTTCCATGTTGCCCAGTGTGAATAGTCTTTATTTAATTTTGTTTCATTAATAAAATAGCTAGAAGGAGGTATAATTGCAGTTTTATTCTGAAGGATTTAGGTTGCAGAATAGAGGCAGAACTAAGTCATTCCTTATTTCACTGTACCACATGGTTTCTATTGGAGCAAGGATGTATTTTGGAGCAGTGTTTTAAGAAAGTACTAAGCATTCAATAGGATAAAGTACCTAAGACAACTTTAGGCCACATTTATCCATTATATCCAATTTTAACGTCATGGCATAAGGGTGTCATCTACTGAAACTTAATTATATGGAAATTTTCTGCTGAAATAACTTTCTCCCTGACATGGGCCCCTTTCTAGTTGCCTGTTGCCTAGTTTTTGATTCCAACGTGAAGATCTTCACCTGAGAAAGAACACTCAGTGTCCATCTTCCTGGGACTAGGTGACCTCAAGTAAATCATGCTTTTCAGTTTCACGCATTTTTCTGCAAGTCACAGAACTCCATTTTCTTTACAGCTGAATAAAATCCCACAGTGTATATGTACCACCACATTGTCATTGTCCTTCTATCTACTAATAAAACCTAGGCTGATTGCATTTTATTGCTATTGTGCATAAAGCAATAATAAACATGGGTGAGCAAGTATCACTGTAGTAAAATATGGCGTTCTTTGGGTAGATGCCCAGAAGTGCCATAACTAGGCCACAGGCAGTATTTTAATATAACATTTTTAAGTTAGAAACTTTTTAGACTAAATATTTTAGCAAGAAATTATAGGAGCCTAAACCACAGGGAATTTGTGAGTCCTGAATCACATAGGAAGAAGTGGTACCCTAACCAAGATTCTTCCCATGACTTTTCACTCCATGGTTTTGTACCTGAGAATATGAATGTATATGCACTTGCATGAGTGTAAAACTTTTAAAAATATTATATTAGTAGACTCAAAAACTAGGTTTATCATTTTGTATTAGTCAGTTAGAAATAGTTGCTAAGCACTTTCAGACACTACCTGATATTGATGGTCTGATTATGAATCTTGGCTTGATAATGATGCTTCAAATTGACAGCCTTTGGTATAAACCAGTCCTTTAAGGTCTGAATTTCAGTCTTCGTACAAGCTGGTAATCTATTATCTGAGACTCTTATGATTCTGCAAGTGACAGTGAGCCACAGCTTTGGGCCGCACACATTCATGAGGACAGTGAAATGCTTCCTAGAATATTTGGTGGGCTACGTTTTTTTAAACTGTGTCTTTACTTGCTGTACTTTCAATTTAGGATCTGTTTGTTAGCCCATCATGAGTTGGGGGAGATTTTTGTTACAATATATAACTAAAGTGAGGCTCATTAGTTTTGGTGTGAAGATGTAACCTGAGTTGCCTTTCCTAGATTTCTAAAAGAAGTCTAAAATTAATTACTTAATAGCACACTTCTCTCAATTTAAATAACTTCTCTGCAATGTGTGGTAAACCAGTAGGAAAACTAATCTAAAGGAGAAGATATCATCCTAATAAAATTTTTCTGTCCTCCAAGAAAATGACAATCATCAATGCTGATTATCTTCAGAACTATTCCTAATAAATATCCTATAGTTAGAAATAGCAAGGTAAGATTTATGTTTTTGAGCAAACAAGTAGTAAAGATATTTGCTAGCATAAAGAAGACAGTAAAAAAAAACCCCTAAGGTTTTGTATGACTCATGTTTTCTTTACCCAGAATATAAATCACATTTATTACTAGAGATACATGAATATTACTTGATTGAAGGTAGAAATCCCTGCACCTTATAAGGTAAAAAGCAGTCTTACTCAAAATACAAGCCATTCTGTGAGGAAAGAATAGAGCCTTTGAACTCACAAATCTTATAAAAAAAAAAAGGATGGACAGACCAAATCAAAACCATCAGGGTTATCGTGATGAGTTAAAACTATTTTCTAAACCTTTTAACATGAGTTCATTGATGTTTCTTCCTTATGACAAAGCTATAAATGGTAAATCTTTACAGATGGCCTCCTTTGTTCCGAAGATAAGCCTGCAGAATGCTCCATCCACTCCCTTGTTTGCACATTCTAACCAATTTGTGCCGTTATGGCTCTCAAACCTTCAACCTGTCCTCTCCCTAGATTCCCTTTGAGATGACTGTCCCACAGTATGATATACACTCTCCCTTACTGCCTCCAGTGACAACTTTAAGTGGCTGCTGGCAGATGGGCTCTCAATGGCTAATGAGCCTTGTCAGTTGTGACTCTACTATTCAAGAGCAATCTTAAATAGCAGAGCTTTCCTTTGTAATTTTGAGAGTTTGATGAAGAACTAGCTAATGCCTATGGCAAAGTGATAAGCTATATGACCAAAGAGGCAGACTTAGAATCCCAGCAAACTGATGAAGTCTTTAAAGACCTAAGATACTTACAAAGCGGGGATGAAGTGCAAGCAAGTCTGTCTCATGGGCGGTTGTAAGGCACGGTTTGCAACCTTGGCTACATGTGAGAATCATCTAAGGGGAGTGTAAAACTATAGATTCTCAGGGAGCATCTTAGGCAAAGCTAATTAAGCCTCTGGAATTAGGGCCCAGGTATCTATATTTTTAATGTTGCCCACATGACTCGAATGTTTGAGTAGAAGAAAAGTCTCCATATTAGGAGTGCCATGTGATATGTTTAATGTATTTTTATTAAATGTTGACACACTCAACCTATCCTACCACATAGTACAAAACACTTTAAACAAAGAAAAGAGGGCTGTTTCTAGAAGATGTGGTTTATACACAGAAATGGGGAAGTATCAGACAACCACACAATAGACACAATAATCCTGCTGACCATCTGAGGTGACACATGTGAGAGGGTGGAGGCCTTTTCCTGAAGGGCAGTCTGCCTTCACCTAATATGCATGCAAGGAAGTTGGGAGCAGCCAAGGAAGTTGGAGAATAGCCAAGGAAGTTGGCGGGGGAAGCCAAGAAAGTCAGGGAACAGCCTCGGAAGTCAGGCAGCAGTGAAGAAAGTTGGGGAGCTACTGACTTTGGCGGAGGAAGGTACTGTCTTAGGGAAACCGTATGCAGTCGTCTTCAGAGCCAAGTGTTGGTGTCTTTTAAATCAGTTTTAGTTTTGAATTTATGTTTAGTATTATTCCCTGTGGTGATGCTGAGTAATCAAAGGTCTGACCATTATAAAAATGAAATTCAAGAATGGTCCAGACTGGAAAGATTCGAAGACTATTATGATGTAGACTTTGGAAGAGTTTCCAAAATTTTCATCAAAATACATTGTATGAATGAGGAAAACACACTGAACAAGTGCTGTATGAATGCACACTTATGATCTGCCCCAATAGCCAACATCAATACATTGGGAAGGCAACGTTATAGATGGAACACATATAAAAAGTTCTGTTAACAGCTCCGAAGAGTCCTTTGTTAGTGTCCCTATACCAGCAACACAAAAACCAGAGAAGACAAACATTAAAAGTGTATCCACAACAATAGAACAGGAATGTCCTAGGTGTGCTGTGACTCTTCATTTCCCAGGAAGCACCCTTGAAAATTGAGCATATTCGAACACCGAAGAGTAAAACTCAAGCTCTAGGAAATGATCTTTTTGCAGTTAAAGAAAACATATGTCCTGAAAGTTAATAATCAGGAAATTGGAGTCTGTTGTATAATTTGCTAATTTCAATAAAGTTGAATGATTATGCCTAAGTATATTAACTATACATGTTATCTTTAATAATTAAGACATAAGCATCCAGATAAGCTGAGTTTTGGCAGAAAGCGGAGGGTTATAAATGGCTTAATTCTGGAAAGGCTCACTGGCAGTTGCTGAGGCCTTTGCTCTAATATCTCCCTCTCTGCATCTGATCACCCAGGCCTTTTGAACAATGTCTAGAGTTATACACTAGCTCTCTCTTTATGTTCTTTTTCAGAGTAACACACATGAGTCCCACTCACATTTCACTCATTTCCTTAGCTGAACAAACTCTAATTCCCTGTACCAGACTTCAGGGAGCAGATAGTGCAATGTCACCACATGTCTAGAAGGGCCCAAGAAGAGTTGCATTATACCTACAAAGTTTTTCTTTTAATTTAGATTTATTTATTTGATGTGTATGAGTGTTTTGTCTGTATGAATTCACACAGGCCATGTGTGTGCCTGCTGTCTGAGGAGGACAGAAGAGGGCAGTGGGTCCTCTGGAACTGGAGTTACAGACAGTAGGTACTGAGAAATGAACAGGTCCTATTCATGAGCAACAATTTTAACTGCTGAATCTTGACTCGAGCCCCCATATTTACAAAGTTTTAAGAATTATTTAGAAGAATGACATGAGTCAATATTATAGAGACATTTCCCAGATTTTTTTTTCAAAACAGGGTTTCTCTGTGCAGCCTTGGCTGTCTTAGACTCACTTTGTAGACCACGCTGGCCTCAAACTCATGAGCATGTGGTATTTTTCGTTTCTGTGTTCTTGAAATGAATGTGTAAGACAATATAAAGACTGAGAGGCAGTAACTTAGTGGTTAAAGACATAGCACCTGGGTTAAATCCTGACCTTGTCACTTATTTACATTAAGATCTTGAGAAGTAATTTATCCTCTTTTGTGACTCAGTTTTTTTCCCTTATTTGCAAATATTTAGTTAATGCCCAACCCTACCTATAAGGTCTTCGGAAGATAAAATAAGTGTGCATGTGCATGTGCATACACACATGCATGCACACATACAGGATTTAGCAGATATTAATAGATTCTGCATTTGGTATAACAAACTAGATTGATCATTCCTTTGAGTGATTTCCTACCGAGGTTGAGTAAGTAAACAGTTAAAGATAGATTTTGCCTGAGATGATAAATAGCCATGCTTCCTAAGGGGCAAAGACATTTAGATTGAGCACTAGGAAGCTGGCTGTAGTTCTACTTCTGCCTTTAACTGGTTGTGTGATGGATCATCTTACTGTCCCTTGCTGTTTTCTGTTTTCTTTCCAGGGTAGGTGAACATAATTCTATTTAACGTTTATTTACTAGGGATTCTGCAATGTATATAATTAAGATCCTTACTACATGTCAGAGAAATCATCTCAGTGGATGAATTCATGAATGAGAAACATATTTAATATGAAATACAGAATTGCAAAGTTAGAATTTTATCAAGCAGCTTTGGTTATAGGTATTCAAGTTCAGACAGTGAAAACATGTTTTAATTATCTACTGGACATTTAAAATGCCAAAATGAGACTCACCCTTATCTTATCATCAAACAAAATGAGAGATGTAAGTTTACCAGCCACATGTTAAAAATGCAGAAACTCTGCCTCATCAAGAGCCATGTAATTTGAATTCTGTCTTATCTAACCCCTGAAGCCAGTAATTTTGTTGATTTCATTTATTGTATTAAGGTAGGAAAGTAAATGGTAGGATCAGGGTTTTCTGGGGCTACTTGGTATATTTAGGGAGTTACAGGAATATAATTCTGAGGCTCTATTTGATGTATTAAAACCATGTGTCTCTGTTCTCTCAATCTAAAATCTCTAGCAACAATGTATGTATGCCGAATGCCTGAAGCATCTGTCTCAGGGCTCTCTAAACAGCAATTTAAGCTATATCGACTGGGGCAGTCTTCACACACACTAGCTTCATACATACATGATTATAGCACTTTCAATTAAGTGTTTATGAGTTCCTAAGACAAGAATTTCTAGAACATGCATGATTTAGTCATCTTCATATTTCAAAACTCCTATCACACTGACTGGCAGAATATGAATGAGCATTTGTTGTTGGATAAGCAAATGTAGAAATAAATGAGTTGATACATGTAGTTATGATATTTGTAGTGTTTTTTGATGTTCAGCAATCTCTGTCAAGTCCTTTGAAATATGAAAAGATGATAGAAGTCTTTAGTAGGTGCGTGGAATATACAAACACTCATATTGGTAGAGACTGATGCTGTAATTAGGATCATGGCCCTGGGCCTCCTCTCCTATTCTGAATATGGGTTATTATTTTTTAAATCATTATGTTAAATTTCATTTTGGAGGATGTTTTCCATGTGTAGAAGATATAGATAGGAACATATTTATCATGCCACTATTGTTATGTGTAATTATAATTTCATAGTCCTGTGTATGTTAATCTGTTTATGGAGATACATGATAATATTTTGTACAATACAGCCATGTTCTTCATGAGATCAGTGACTACTGCAAGCCTTAGTCTTCCTGGCACTTGCCACTTCAGATCATTTTTTCCCATCACATAATCTCAGAACTGTTACAATATTCAAGGATCCTTTCTGGGGTAGAAGCGAGGACATTTTGCCTAGTGGCTTGTTTGCCACATTTGAAGCCATCTCCATAAGGAGGTTCTTTGATGCTCATCATCCTCTTTAAGGTAGGCTGGGTATTGCCAGGAGTTAACCTATCTCATTGTCAGTAAATATTTAAAATAATAAAAACATTTTTAAATGCCATATTCTGCATTTCTCTGAGGTTTTTGAAAGCCTTATCTAACTATCCTACCTTATCTTTCTATAGAATCATATCTATATGCCACACCTAAGATGTATATTCTTGTGATAAAAGTAGACTAGTGATTGACATGGCCATGATTTGATCTGCAAACAATTAACTTGTATAACTTATTTATCTTAAACAGCCTGCGATGGCACTTTAAAAGCATTGGAAGTAAACCTTGTATTATAAATGAGTTATGTGGGTACAATACCTCATATTAGGGCAAGTTTGGATGCAGGCAGAGTCAACAGCAAAACTCTACCAAGAAAGGGTAAGCAAGTCCTCAACAGTTCCTGCCTTACAAATATGTCTGTCAGAAATATTGGGCCAGAAGGCTGAAGAAGATGCTCCGACATAATAGAGTTTTGGGTGGCTGTTTAGGTAGCAAACTGTCTCTGTCATCTCATTTGGAAAGCTGCTAATCTGCACTCCAGAATATTTGCATAATCAAGTTTATTTCTTCTCAAGTCTCTGATGGAGTTGAAGACCAGGTAGCTTACCTTTACAATGAAGCTTAGTTGTTTAGGGATTAAGATGGTTTAGGTCTAGATAGATGTTTTAAGTTGATAATGACAAGATGTGATAGAAATAGATTTAAATCCAGACTTTTAGACACATCAAGATAGGAAAGATGTTTTCTTCAAGGCTGTCAAATACAAATAGCCAAAACACTAAGAATGTAACATTTATGTAATTCCTGATAGTGTCATGGTTATTCTTGCTATAGGTAGTTTATTATATATATGTGGAATAATATAAATGTATATGTTTTAAAAAGATATTCAGGGATCTTTCTTCAGAGAGATATCACACTGAATTCCCTGCAGTCATATTAAGTTGCTCTCTGTCTGAATGTCTGAGACCATAGATGGCACTAATTTCTCTATACAGAACTTCATCTTCATGCTTATTATTGATAATAAATAAACTTGTTTTTACATATAGTTGAAATTCTGTCTTAATTTGATTAGTTTTTAACTAGTTGAAAGTATCAGTAGAGGCAATAATTATACACCTTATACTTGGACTTGAAGAGTGCTTGGTGTCTAGCCTGGGAACATCATGGTGTATGACTAGTCCACTGACGTCAATGGTTAACTCTGTCCTCTTTTTTTTTTTTTTTTTTGAATACTCTGAATTTATTGAACACTTGGACAGATCCAGTCTATACAGAAAGACTGTTCAATTTTACGCTTCTGTAGCCATCTCTGACAAATGTATTCAATTCATGATCTTCGAAAAAAAAATCAAAATACAGCCTATTAGAAGTAGGAATTAAGCTATAAGAAGAACCCTAAGGGGACCTGATATCTCAGTGTAAATGAAAGCAATGGCCCGCTTACTTAGCACATTGTCTTCCAAAAGATGCTAAATGGTTCTTTGTCTCTGGGAAGAGAAACTTCAAAGTCAGAAGCTTTGTCTGGCATCCAAGTAGTTTTAAAGCTGAGGTTTGGTATCTTTCAAATGCAAATGACTGTTGCATATTCTTTTTCTTTTAAATCTATCGTAGATATAACCCAAGGTTGATGACGGCTTGGCTTTTACTTTTCAAGGCTCAGTATGAGAACTCTTCATTTCTTTCTATGGTTCCTTTTCTCTGGTGTTGTTTTTTCTTTGTTTTCATGCTTCCTTGGGTCTTTTATGTCTCTTTGGAAATGTGACAACTTTAAGAGGTAAAACTATGGCAAAAATTAATTCCTTATGATATGAATAAAGTTCTCATCTAAGGCAGTTGTTTTATACCTAGTAGCCAGCATGTCCTGAAGTAGCTACATATTCAACTTCATTTACAAGTGAAACTGTGATTTAATGCAGTGGAAAAATTATGATTATGGAATTTTACTTGTCAAGAACTTCAGGCTTTTCTGTAATCCTCTGAGAACTATTTCTCTCCATTATTTCTTTGCCAGAACATTACTGCTCAATATGATATTTGCATTACTTTTTGGCAATAAATTGAAATAATATTGAAAGTGAGTAAGCTAATTTGGGGAGAGTGGGCCAGTGACAAATCAAGGTCTTTAAGCTAAGTAATTTCCTTTTGTATTAAATATTAAGAGACTTTTTTCTTTCTTCCAAAAATTGCTTTGTGGTATAAAGACTTTACTCAAGTTATTTTACTCTTGATTAATTTTTAGGGATCTGTAATGACTATGCCACACTACAAGTAGAGTATATGGTTCTGCATCAAGAGGAGGCCTTTAATATTCAGAGATGACTGTTCTGAAATTGGAGTAGCTGCCACCTTGTTCCAGAATCCATCATCAGCACTTCACATATCTTAACTCCTTCTTCTTCAGAAAACTTGCTTTGAGCAAATGATAGAAGGTAATATTCTACAGATGAGGAAATTAAGGTATAGTAGTTTAACAATTTTCCTAAACTAGTAAGAACCAAGTATTAAAGACAAGAATAAAATCTATGTAGTCTACTTCTGGAATCTGGCTTTTTGAATAATATACTAAAGTCACAGTAACTCCTAAAAGATTTGGCAATATTTTATTTAGTTTCCATTTAACTTTTGTCAAGGTTGAATATTAATAGCATATTGTGGTGTAAGTGGATAATATACTGTAATAATAAAAAAACACTTCTACCTCCAGATTTATCAGTGCATTTTGGAAGAAAATAAAATGAAAGCACATTTAAACAAAACCTATATAAATTACAAACAGAAATATTTTCAGTGCCATATTTTGATTATGTAATGAGGCTAAATTTTAGAAAGCGCCTCTATATCATCATGGAATTCCTTGCCTATACATATGAATATTCACAAAATATAACTGTTGAATATATATAACTAGTTAAATTCTTTGCATTGGTTAGAAAGTGCTTTTATATCACACTTGATTGTTCATTGAATAATGCTAGCTGAATGAAATACAATATGATTGGTCCTTTTTTTTTTACACAGCAATAACATATTATTATAATATTAGTAATATAAATAGTAATATGTTTTGAGCATATAATAGGAAATCTATATTTCATGAATATTGCTTATAGTACTTTTGTTATTAATATTGCTGCTAGTACCTTTGTTAAATGAAAAAGTGCTTTACAGAATCATTGATTATTCACAATTCATGATAAGGAGAGCACAGTATTTTAATTAATCATATTTGTTTACTGCAAATAAAAAAGTGTTCTGATTTGGCTGAAATATTCTTTAGGTGTTATGAGAAGCAGTGAGTAGAAAGGCAGGTCTCTTACTAGATGCCACCATAGAATTTAAGGTAACAAAGAGCTATGACCTTTTTTTGCTACAAGAAGACTGATCATGATTAAAGCCATTAAGTAGATAACAGTTTAAACATTCCATCAAAGTGCCATCTTGCAGGCATACAGAGGAAGGGGATACAGGCTATCCAGATGAGACCTGACAGGCTATGGTCAGCTTGTCGGGGAGGAGGACACGCCCTGTCAGAGGTCTAGGGGAGGGGAATAGGGAGGGAGGATGGGAACAGGAAGGTACAAGTGGGGGGATAATAATCAGGAGGCAATATGAATAATTCATGCTAAAAAAGTAATAAATAAATAATAAATAAATTCTATCTCCCATGTGGAAAAAAAAGCCAAGATCTGTTTCATGATAATGTGACATCATTTTCCCTTTTTTGAAAGTCATCTTCGGAAACAAGGAAACAGAACAGTGAATCTTGTTAATGAAGAAGAAGAGAAACACACTCAGGAATATGAAGGGCTGCCCAAGGGCACTAGGCTATCTTAGAAGTGCTCAGTGTTGGGTCCAGTGCAGCAGGCTCTTCCCACTTCCTCACAGTGAGAGGACCATGGAGATGGCTAAAACCTTGCTAGGAACTGGAGGTAGAGGGAGAAAGCAGATGGGGAGCAAAATGCCTCCCCTCATTTCCGTTCTAACTCTGTCTCAAAGTTTAGCTCAGAAAAGAAGAGGGAAGATCACACCAAGAAGTGCCCAGCACAGCCATGTTTTCAGGAAGCTATCTTATTTTGTTACAGGGGAAACCTTAGCCTGTAGACAGCCTATCTACCTAACAACCTGACTCACTGAAGGCCAAGGATTAACAACAGAACTGTTGTAGTAATCCAGGAAAGAAAAGAAGAGGAAAAAGTGATGAGTAAAGCAAAAAAATCTAATGATGAAGTACTCAGAAGAAATGTGTTGCCATAGATCAGGACAAATATTTCCAGATTTGATTCCAGTATTACTAAAGTGAGCCAGAGCATATTTCTAAACTCTATTCACATCATGGCTAACAAAACCAACAATGATTTCAGAACAATATACTACAAAACATTTTAATCATGTGTATCAATGTCAAAATATGTATGATTCATCCGTCAGAATCCATTATAAGAAAAACACATCATATAATCTGGTCATAAAATCCAATATTTTTTTCTTCCAGGATTTTCAATCATGAAATTAGATTAAAAAATGACAGAATGACAATGACATACAGTAAGAGAAATGCAGTTACAGGTTGTAAGTCTCTGATGTGGGTCATGGTGCTTGTGTGTCTGGAATCTCCTGCAATGACCTGCATGGTCTCCCAATGTTTCCACAGGGAAGTTATGAGAAGGAGAAAAGTCTTTACGTGAAGGATATAAATGAGAATATGTATTTGGTAAACAGAAGAAGTTTGGTTAATTGCACAGAATATAGGAACTGCAACTTGAATACCTTTAACATGTTTTTAAATCCACCAAACCAGGCATCGACTTGTGTGTTTGTAACTACGATGTTTACCAACATGAGGACCAGAGATGCCAGCAATGTCACTGGAAACACTAAAGTCTCAAATTTGAATGGTGATAAAGAAAATATGTCCCACGAAAGCCTTCACTTATCAGGAAACTGGGACAGAGGGGAGGACATCCTATTGGGACTCTAGATGAGAGAAGCATGGGAGAATAGCAAAGTAGAAGGATCCAGAGGGTCCTAGAAACCTACAAGTAGAACATTATGATAGGCAGATTTGGGCCCAGGGGTCCCGCTCAAACTAAGGCACCAGCCAAGGACAATACAGGCGGTAAACTTTAAACCCTTACCCAGATCTAGCCAATGGACAGAACATTCTCCACAGTTGAGTGGAGAGTGGGATATGACTTTCTCACGTACTCTGGTGCCTCACATTTGACCATATCCCCTGGAGGGGGAGACCTGGTGGCACTCAGAGGGAGGACAGCAGGTTACCAAGAAGAGACTTGATACCCTATGAGCATATACAGGGGGAGGTAATCCCCCTCAGGAACAGTCATAGGGGAGGGGAATAAGGGGAAAATGGGAGGGAGGGAAGAATGGGAGGATACAAGGAATGGGATAACCATTGAGATGTAACAAGAATAAATTAATAAAAAAATAAGAAAAAAAAAAGAAGACATGATTGTGGTTGTTTGTGGTAGTCTCCATATGTTGTATTAAAGACACATTTGTAATAATAAATATAGTGAATTTTCATAAAAAAGAAAAAGAAAAAGAAAAATTCATCATGACCAAGGGGTATTTCATTGACGAATATCATAGCAATTCAATGTTATTAAATTTATCCATTTACTTTTTATATTTATTAGTGAAAAATGAGGGTTGGTCACTAATGCAAGTAGTATTCAGAGGTGGGGCTTGGAAAGCTGATTGGATCATGAGGGCTCTGTCTTTATCAGTACATTGATTGATCCATTGATGGATTCAGAGCTTGAACAGAATTGGGAGCTGAGAGAACTATGGACAGTGAGCTGTTGAAACAAACTGGTCATTGGGAAATTAGGAAAAAGGAGATGTTTGTCCTGTTTCTCATGGCTTCTCCCCATTTCCAGGCTGCCAAAATCTGAACTGCTTTATTCCCTAACAGATTCTTCACTATGGCACCCAGCTTTGCTGAAAGCCCACTACAGTACCAGCCAACTAGATTAAAATCCTGAGCCAAAACACATTCTTTCTCCTACTCTAAGTCCATATTATAGGGTGTTTGTCAAAGTGGGGACAGAAAAGGTAGTAAACATGAAGGGAACAGATTCAAATACTGCAGTGACCCATCCATAAGAAAATCAAATAGAACAGAAATGGAACAAGTCAATTAAAGAATAGAGAAATCACTATAGGTGGCCATGAGCCTCAAAGTGGTGGCTTGGAATTGAACTTGGGGGCCTTTGGAAGAGCCACGATGGAAATTAATCTAGTGCTTTCTAAGAAAATTGGAAATATCTCTACCATACAAAAAGGACACCTGCTCAACTATGTTCATAGAAGCCTTATTTGTCATATACAGAATATGGAAACAATCAGCTGAAAAATAGATGAAGAAACTGTAGTACATTTACACAATGGGATACTACTCAGCTGTTACAAACAAAGAAATCATGAAATTTGCAGGCAAATGGATAGAACTAGAAAATATCATCCTGTGTGAGGTATCCCAGACCCAGAAAGACACACACGGCATGCATTCACTTATAAGCGGAGTTTAGCCATATAGTACAGGATAACCATACTACAATGCACAGACCCAAAGAAGGTAAGTAACAAGGAGGATCCAAGGGAGGATGCTCAAATATCACTCACAAAGGGAAACAGAACAATCAGAAGTAGTAGTTGAAGAGAGGGAACAAAGTAGGAGAGGGAACGCAGAGAGATATGAGGGTGGAGAGCAGGCCTGGGGAGAGCTGGAGGTGGGAGGACAAAAGGACTATAGAGAAAAGAAGCCTTGGGTAGGAACATCTGTAGGACAAGCTGGAAATCTAAGTCAGGGTAGGCTTGGGGGGAGGGGCGCAGCATGAAGGATTCTAGCAGAGACTCCTAGTAGCATGGGCCATAGAGACTGAAGAGGACATCCTCTAACTAGACAAGTCTTTTAGTAGAAGGGTAGGGGTGGGGCCAGGACACCAACCTACCGACAAAAATTTCTATTCAAAATTCACCCTGCCTACAAAATGTGCATGGATAAAGATAGAGCATATGTAACAGAGAGTAAGGGAAGGTTCAACCAAAGACTAGACCAACCCAAGACCATGGGAGACACTATTAATGATACTCTCCTATGCTTACAGACAGAAGTCAAGCAGAGCTATCCTCTGAGAGGCTCTATCCAGGAGCACTTTGAAACAGAGGCTGAAACTCACAGCCAAACAATGGGCTATGCAGGGGGAGCCTTGTGGAAAATTGGGGGGAGGAGAGGACCTGGGGATGACAAGAGTGTCATAAGAAGACAAACAGAGTCAACTAAACAGGTCCTTAAGGGGCCTGCTGAGACTGAAGCACCAACCAGGTACCTTACATGGACTAAACCTACACCTCCTACAAAGGTGTAGCTGATGGGCAGCTCTGGCTTCATGTGGGTCCTCTAGAAAGGGGAGCTGTCTCTGACATGGGCTTTCTTGCCAGCTTTTTGATCACTTTCCTCAAATAGGACTGCCTTACCAGGCCACAGGGGAAGAGGGCATGCTCAGCCCTGATATGACTTGATGAGCTGTCGTGGATAGAAAGGGGGCGCCCCTTTTTTTTTGAGGAGGGGAGAGGGAAGAAGGAGAGAGAGTGGGACTGAGAGATGAGGAGGGATGGGATTACAATACAACCAGGATGTAAAGTGAAGACACACACACACACACACACACACACACACACACACAGAGAGAGAGAGAGAGAGAGAGAGAGAGAGAGAGAGAGAGAGGAGAGAGGGAGGGAGGGGGGAGGGAGGGAGGGAGAGACAGAGAGAGACAGAGTGAGATATGGAGGGGGAGGGAGGGAGGGGAGGGAGGGAGAGACAGAGAGAGACAGAGAATGAGGGGAGAGAGAGAGAGAGAGAGAGAGAGAGAGAGAGAGAGAGAGAGAGAGAGAGAGAGAGAGAGAGAGAGAGAGAAGGAAACAAAGAAAGAGAGAATAGAGAAATCAACCTAAAACTTTATGTGGGAATTTATTGTATGAAAATAGAATACCAAATCAGTGGAGAAAAATGAATGTCCAACTTGAGGGATATCAGATATCTATTTGGGAAAGAAACAACTTAATTGGAACTCAGTAAACTAGGTTAAATTCTGAAAGAATAAATGCTTTAAATGTTAAAAATGAAAATATAAGTTATGAAAGGCCCATAACAGGACTTTTTGTCATATTTTTATACCTTTGCAACATTTGCTCAAAAGCATATGTTGTTGAAATAAACAATGAATAAATCTGGCAACATAAAGGTGACTTTTTTCACAAGATAAAAGTTCTTGTAAGTAAACTCATAGGACAGATTGAAAATTCAGGAGAAATCTTTTGAATTTAATAAGTGATGGTTGCATAAAACACTGGGGAACCCATGCAACTGAAAAGGGAAAAGACCAAGAACATAACATTAGTGAAAATGAGCAAAAGATGCTGACTGTTTACAGAAAGTGCCAACATATGAAATTGATGCTTGATTTTATATTAGAAGTGAGATAGCACTTTCTCCTATTAAAGAGGCAGCGTACTGAAGTTTGGTAATTCATAGCATAGAAATCAGGCAACAACTTTCATTAGTCTATAAGGACATTAATTGGTTTACCCTATATAGAGAGCAATTTTGCAGTCCCTATCAAAACACACAAATACATTGATTCTGATATTTAAATAAGTCATGTGTAATATATGTATATAGAAATTTATGTTACTAATCCCAAAGAGTATGGTAATCAAAATTATATGCAGAGTTATTGTACTAATCTATTTATAAGTTATATATATACATATGTATATATAAGAAAGAAAATAATGAAATTTTGTTTTAATGACCTTTCTAAAATGAAAAAAAATTCTATATCCCTTATTGAGCCTTTTATTTTGGTTTTTACACTTTATATTACTTCTAAAATGCATTTTAAAATTCTTAGACTGTAGAAGGAAGCATGTAATAGCATTATGAGTCATTTGTGGCATTTCAGTAAGAATCAGGATTTTTTTCCTGTTCAGAACAACAACCAGCAGTTTACTCATATTTCCCTTTATAGATCATATCCATAGATTCTTAGTTTTCTTTGAAGTCACCCATACAAATTAATTTTATATGGTCAGAGGCCAGTGACATACAATTTTAGATGCTTTCAGGGATGGCCTCTTATTTTGCTATAAAAAGTCTTTGCCTATGAGACATATTCTCAAGGAGTAGAATTTTACACAAGCCTTTTTTTTTTTTTACATTCAATGAATTCTATTTTCATACAATAATGTTGCCTTGCAAACATTCATATAAGCTCACTTTTCATCTTCCATGCCCAGATACATTACATTTCTCTTTTATGAAAGTTTATGTCTAGCATATGTGTCTCTAGTTCCTTGCATAGCCTCTAAGTTTTGAGGATTTATAAGAAAGACTGTTACAATGCTGCAGCCCAGATTTAATTATCCACAAGCTTTGCCAAATGACAACTATCGATTCTTTATATAAGTGGGAAAGCTAAACATCAGCCTATACAAAATTGATAAAATGAGACAGGAGCTTGTATCTATGCCTCATTTAAAATATGGCGATGCCAGTTGAATGCCACAAATTCTGTACTTCCAAGGATTATGTTTCATCCAAGTCAATATATAAATGGTAAAAATTTTAAGCAAAATCCTGTCACTAAATGATATTAAACAAAAAAATATTTTTATTCATGCCTTTGCTTTTATTTATTTAATAAATTGGTTTATTTTTAATTTATTCACTTTACATTCCGATCGTAGCACCCTCTCTTGTTTCCTCTATCCCTTCCTCCATCCCTCTGTCTTTCCCTATCCCTCCCTAGTCCTCAGAAAGGGGGAGCGCTCCTCCCCTATCATCTGACTCCAGCCTATCAAGTCTCATTTGGACTTCCTGCATCCTCTTCTTCTGGCTACCCTGCCAGGGGGAGCGATCAATGAGTGAGCAACAGAGTCCATGTCAGAGGCAGCCCCTACTCCCCATAGTATGGGGCTCCCATGGAGACTGTGCTCCTTATTGGCTACATCTGAGCAGGAAGTCTAGGTCTTCTCCATGTATGGGCCTTGGTTGGTGTATCAATCTCTTAGATCCCTGCCCCCTCCCTGGGACCCAGATGTGTTGGCTTTATTGTTCTCCTTGTGGAGCTCCTGTCCCCTTCATGCCCTTTTATTCCCCAACTCTTCCCTAAGTCCCCCCACCCCCGTGCTCAAGGAAATGCAGATTAAAACAACTCTGAGATTTCATCTTACACCCATCAGAATTGTTAAGATAAAAAATTCAAGTGACAGCACGTGCTGGCGAGGATGCAGAGAAAAGGGAACACTCCTCCATTGCTGATAGAAGTGGGCAAACTTGTACAGCCACTTTGGAAATCTCTCTGGCACTGAAAAATTGGGAATACCTTTACCTTAAGACCTAGCTATACCAATCCTGGACATATACCCCAAAATACTCCACCATACATCAAGGACATTTGGTCAATTATATTCATGGCGGCTTTATTATTAATAGTTAGAATATCCCTTACCCAAAGAATAGATAACGAAATTGTGGGACATTTACACAACTCAGTTATTAAAAACAAAGAAATATTGAAATTTGCAGGCAAGTGGATGCAAATAGAAAAGATAGCTCATCTTGAGTGAGGTAACTCAGACTCAGAAAGACACACATGGTATATGCTCAGTTATAAGTGGATATTAGCCATAGAATACAGGATAATGACTACAATCCACAGACCTAAAGAAGCTAATTAACAAGGAGGACTCTGGGGAAAATGCTTATTTCTCTTTCAGAAGGGTAAATAGAATAGACACAGGAAATGCTTGAAGAGAAGTAACAGGAAGGGAGCCTACCATAGAGGTCCTCTGAATCCACCCAGCAGGGGATCGAAGCAGATGCCAAACTTTGGGTCCATTAATTTCCTTCTCATTTGAAAAACTATCACAAAACATTTTTAATTTCTCTTCACATATTTCAGAATACTACCAGGAACTCTTTTAGTTGCTTTAAAAAGCCCCATAATCCTCTAGTATTTGATTGAGAGCTACATGTCTATACAAAGAAGACTTGTTAGTCAAATGATGCAACTCTTAGCGTAGAGGCCTATTCTAAAGCCCAGCTACATAATGATCCCACTGCTTACCGAGGAGGGGCTATGCCACAGGCCCAACACATATTTTGTTGCAACTAAGTAAAATTTGTAGTTTTATATATTATGTTTTATTATGGAGGCAGAAATTAATTCTTCCCCAATCTAACTTCTAGAGCTTAGTCGCCTTATTTGTGAAATGATTATATGGAGTTGTGTGGTCTTTGGAGGGTGGCTTTTAAACTCTGCGATCATTAACAGTTAGGGCCACTGTTTTCCATTTTATATTTCAAAACTGAGGAAAAGGAACTGTCTGCCATTTTTTCTGTCTTGCTTTAGATAAAAATTGCTTCCTGTTTTCATTACAACTTTCAAAAATATTTAGAAATTCTTTACTAAAACTGAATTTTACTATATTTTATTTTATTAGGATTTATTAAATTTTTAAAAAGAAATTTAATTTTTAGAGGGCTCAGGTCTGTCTTTACGCCTACTGAATAAAGGAATCTATTTCTGAAATAGCAATTCATATAATAGTTCTATCATTTTTCTCTATGAACAATGGGGAAATAATAGAGGTGACTTTCAAAACTTGTGCCAAGGGTAAGATATTTGGCCGGAATGGCCATGGATCTGACTCAGTATGATAATTCACGACGTCTTATTCACATAAGGTCAGAAAAATACATGCAAGAATAATTAGAGGAACTTTGTTATTTCATGAGTTTGGGAATTATATTCTTAGGAATTATCACTCTATCACTCTAACTCTGAAACTAATTTAATAACCAATGGGGTAGGAGAATGGCCCAAACAATGTAATGGGTGTAATAGTAGCTGCTTTGTAATCACAGTGGCAACAGTCATTTGGGGTGGCTTTGTTTTGAGAGGGATGACTAGCAGTCTTCATTTGGGTGTATCATGTGGTCAGACTACCCTGTTTTTCTTGAGTTTGGCTTGGCCATGGGGCTGGCTCTGTCAGAAGACTGGAATGCCAGCACATGAGTCACCACCATCCCTTCATCCTGCTTCAGGAAGACTGGTACTGTGAACTAAGATGGAGTCTCCCAGACTTAGTGACGTTGATGGGCAGAGGCCACGGTTCATCTGCATTCAGGTTGCAGGGAAATGACTGAGGTTTTACCCTAGTGGAGTTTGTTGGTGTTTTTACTGATGTTAGCTGGCCAATCTTGACTGCAGCCAGTATCTTATTCTTTCTTCTGGCTGTGCATATCAATCATGACTAAATGCATAAAATTCAGACAACTTTTACAACATTGTCATTTTACCTTCTGATACACACTATGACTACTTTTAGTATAATAAAAATAAATTGAATGATGTGCACTATATGTCATTCTATGCTATACATATTCTAGCCTGAATGTTCAAATGTGCTCTGATCAATTTGCATATAAAACCTCTGGTACTATTAATCTTCTAAATCACACCCAGAGAAAAAAAATACATGTTCTATTGCTTGCAGATAATTTGATTTATTAACCCCATTACTCTGAAGAACATGCTTTGAGGACTCTTTAGCTATAAAACTCAATAGACTCACAGCATAATTTCATGACATAACAAACCATATGTCATTCCAGTGAGGATAGAATTAACTTTATGATTGACAATGAAAATATGCTCTTTATTTGGCCATGTGAGGGGACCAAACCTGGACTCTTAAGTATCTAAATCTTTCATTATAGGTTTATCAATCCTAATATAGAAAAATGCCAAAGCAATAGCTGCCAAATCTCCATGTAATTGCTACATTAAATATTTCATTAAAAATGACTAAAATGAAGTCTCTCCACTATCTTTGGTGTATTATTTTTCTCTCTTCTCTACCAGCATTAATCCAAATCCTGGACAGTTCACTATTTTCTGACTTCACAGGAATGTCTCAGACTTAGAAGATTAGTTTAAAAACTGGAGCAACCTAACCCTTGCTCTCAGCATCTTGTATTATTACTATTGATTTTCCCTGTGGCACTGAAGTATGGCTCCAGAAGACAGCCAGGCTGTACTTAGAATGCCAAAGAGAGGCAGCGAAGAACAGCATCTCTAGTTCACTGCTTGCAACCATCAATGTTCTGGAGGTTTGGGCAAAGTAAGGACCTGGGGTGCTGCTATAACTGCTTTTTGGTGTTGAAAATTAGTTACTCAATGACTTAATGTATCTGAAGATCCCTGCCCTTTGTTTGGGAGAGATATACTGTGCAAAAAAAAAAGTCTTTGTGGAATGTCCTTATTGAAAGAGGACTGAGAGGAACAACAACAACAACAAAAAGCTCTGGTAAATAGGAAATTGGCAGAAGAGATTATAGAAGTTGTCAAGCACCACTCATGGGTGAAGCCTGCTGCCAGGCCCATTCTCATGGGGAAAACCCTGCTGCATTATTTACTCGCCCATTTGTTCAGGTGACAGTGATTAATCCCTTGCCACATCCTAAGCTGGTGCTCCTTACAGGGTAAGGGATGGAAACAGAAATCATGCTCACAGACTACACCGCCATCAGAAAAGCCAGTGAAACAGAGCAAATGATGATACTTTGAGCTAGTAACCAGGGAAATTGCCAGGAGTCAATGAACACACTTTGAATGTGCTCAGTCATTTAGTCCCCACCATGGTCTTCGAACAGGTCCTTTGGTTAGCATTCTGGTATACTGAGGAGAACAACACATGAAGAACTGTACTAGCAATTAACTAGCAAGAGCCTGAGCCAAATCTGAACCAAAGAAGCCTGCCTGCATGCCTGTGCTCTGGCCACTATGTCCTTCTAACTTTCTAATGGACTTCAAAGGCTGCAGTCAGAGCAAATGTGTAAAGAAGCATGCATTTTATGATGGTCTAGACTCTCCCTAAGTCATCATTAAATTTTGTTCTGATGGAGTTCAATGTTTCATATCATATTCTTTCTATCTGGATAAAAAAAAATACTTAGCTAAACACATTCAATAAAATTCTAAATTTCCAGGATAGCAGGTTACCAAGAAGAGACTTGATACCCTATGAGCATATACAGGGGGAGGAAGTCCCCCTCAGGAGCAGTCATAGGGGAGGGGAGTAGGGGGAAAATGGAAGGGAGGGAGGAATGGGAGGATACAAGGGATGGGATAACCATTGAGATGTAATATGAATAAACTAATAAAATATATTTAAAAAAGAAAAAAATTCTTAATTTTTTCCACAGTTAATTTATTTTATCTCTCTTGCTTCTGGTTGAGATCATTCTTGACTATTTAAACCACTATTTCACGATGCAATCACCTCCTTTTTTTTTTTTTCATCTTCTACTGCTGGCCCCATCACCTTACATCTGAACCAGTGCCCCTTTTCTTCAGCAGCACTGGGAAGCTTTTGCTTTCTGGAGAAGTTCCTATCCCATCCTTCTTGCATCTTTGCTGGTCCTCTCACCGGCATCAGTTAGCATGCTATCAGACTATGTTCTACTACTACAAAACAGGGGACTGCAAAACTCATTTCCATCCACTGGGATACTCTGAAGTCTGCATTTGAGGCCACATTTTGCCAAAAAGCAATTCTATGTCCTGTGGGGGATGTTTTGCAAACCAAGTGTACCCCAACCCTTGATTGGAATGCCCGTGACACTCAGCCATTGCAGAAGACAGACTGCCATGTTCTTTGCATTCAGTGCCTTAACTGAATGCATCATTTTTATCCTGTGGCTGTTTAAGTTTCCTTGCAAATGCCTCCCAGCAATTTTGTGGCTTTCCTGTGTATTTATTTTATAATTTGTCACATATTCTGTTTCAGTACGTTTTAAAATCAAATTATTTCTCTCCACAATTTGAGTTGCAGTAAATACATTTTGACATAATAGCCAATAAATTACTGATGTTTCCCCTCCCTCACACAGCCTTTTATGCAATCGTTACTTCCCACCTGTATATTTTGCACTGACAATAAATCACTGTTTCACTATTGTGTATTTTTCTTTTCCTCAAAAATTCATAAGCATCTTCCATTGCTTATTGGAGATTTATTTTCCTTCCCTGGCAAGTCATGTTTGCTTTGTCACACCATTTCTTACTTTCTTTAATGCTGCTTCACTGGTGGTTATTGCTCAAAAAAAAAAAAAAAAAAAAAAGAAAAGAAAAAAGAAAAATCAAGTCACATGTATCCAGATTCCTTTAAAATATCTTATTTAGTATTCACAATGTGTATAATATGTTTGATTCAAATTCACCCCTTATTCCCTGCTAACTATAACTAATTTTCCCTCTATCTCTATATTATTCCCCTTCCAACTTCATGTTTGTTCTTGTGTTTGTCCCTTCCTCCTCCTCCTTCCCCCCTCTCCTTCCCCTCCCCCTCCCTCCCTCCCTCCGTTACTCCTATACTGAGTCCATTTAGTATTTCCAAAATCTCAGATAACTCCTGCTCTAAGTTCTTGAATCCTCATTGAATTTACTTAGTCTCCATCTCAGTTTCTTCATCTATAATATGAGAAACATGACGGTTCTGACATCGTATGACTATTATTAAATAAAACACTTGATGCTTATAAAGGGTTACAGTGGGAGACACAGAAACTATTGAGTCAGCCTTATACCTCCACTGACTTTGACCACACTGGTGACAACACTTTTGTTTCACTAAACTATTTCTCTTTAGAAGTGAGAATATCACCTCCAATAAAATAAGTGCTCAGTTGATGGTTGATGAATTAGAATAAATCAGGGACATCATCTAGAATGTTTTTCTGCTTTGTGCAAGGTTCCTGAACAATGTTAATACTTTTTGTCCTTGAATATATTTTCACATGACTTATTATGGCTTATACAACAAAGCATTAGTGAGCCTGTGGGTAGTAATTTGAAATATGACTGAGGTTCCAATTTATTTGTAAATCAAAGACTAACTAGATGTCTTTGAATAAAAAGAAATTAATGGACCCCTTGAGAGAAATGGAGCCCTCTGGATAAATAGAAAATGGCTAGCTTTGTTTTTTTCTCCACCATTTTAGGCACTTGAAATCTCAACTACATTAAACTTCTCATTAGCCACTCTCTATAATGACTATGACCATTGAGTCTATTATTATTATTATTATTATTATTATTATTATTATTATTATTATTATTACCTTGCTTTCTGACATTAAAAAAAGCTTTTAAAAATAAACTTGGGAAAAAAACAAAATTGGGACTTTTTTTGAGGCAGGGTTTCTCTGTGTAGCCTGGCTGTCTTGGAATTCATTCTGTAGATTAGGCTGGCCTGTAATTCAGAGATCTCCCTGCCTCTGCCTCCCTAGAGCTGAAGTTAAAAGTATGGATTCTTGGCCATTCAATATTCCTCTATTGAGAATTCTCTGTTTAGCTGTGTCCGCCATCTTTTTAATTGGATTATTTAGTTTGTTGGTGCTTAATTTCTTGAGTTCTTTATAAATTTTGCATATTCGCCCTTTATTATATGTAAGGAAGGTGAAGATCTTTCCCCAACTTAGGCTGCCATTTTGTTCTATTGACAGCGGCCTCTGCCTTACTGAAGCTTTTCAGTATCATAAGGTATCACTTATTAATTGTTGATCTAGAGCCTGCGCTGTTGGTGTTTTGTTCAGGAAATTATCCCCTGTGCCAATGAGTTCAAGGTCTTCCTCATTTTCTCTTCTAATAGATTTTTTTTATGTTGAGTTTTTTGATCCACTCAAACGTGAGTTTTGTGCAGGGTGATAAATATGAATCTATTTTCATTTTTTCTATATACAGTTAGACCAGCACAGTTGTTGAAGATGCTATCTTCTTTCCATTGTATGGATTTGGCTTCTTTGTCAAAAATTAGGTGTCTATAGGTGTGTGAGTTTATTTGTTGGTATTTAATTTGATTCCATTGATCAACCAGTCTGTTTCTATGCAAGTACCATCCAGTTTTCACTACTATTTTTTTTTTTTTTTTTTTTTTTTTTTTGGTAGTACAGCTTGAAATCAGGGGAAGAGATAACTCCAGAAGTTTCTTTATTGTATAGGATTGTTTTTAGCTATTCTGGGTTTTGTGTGTTTGTTCATTTCTCCATATGAAGTTGAGAATGGTTCTTTCAAGGTCTACAAAGAACTGTGTTGGCATTTTGATGGGTATTGCATTGAATCTGTAGATTGCTTTCGGTAGGATGACTATGTTTACTATGTCACTCCCTCTGATTCATGAACATATGGGATCTTTCCATAACATGATATCTTCTTCAATTTCTTTCTTCAGAGACTTGAAGTTCTTGTCATACAGGATTTTCACTTGTTTGATTAGAGTTACACCAAAATACACCAAAATTATTGATGGCTATTGTGAAGGGTGTTGTTTCCATAATTTCTTTCTCAGCCCATTTATTGTTTGTATACAGGAGGGCTACTGCTTCCTTTGAGTTAATTTTGAGTCAAGACACTTTGCTGAAGTTATTAATCAGCTGTAGGAGTTCTACAGAACTTTGGGGGTCACTTAGGTATACTATCATATCATCTATGAATAATAATACTTTGATTTCTTGCTTTTCAATGTGTATCGTCTTGATCTCCTTTTGTTGTCTTATTGCTCTGGCTAGTACTTCAAGTACTATATAGAAAAAATATGGTGAGAGTGGTCAGCCTTGTCCATGATTTCAGTGGGATTGCTTTAAGTTTCTTTCCACTTGATGTTGGCCTTAGGCTTGGTGTATATTGCCTTTTCTATGCTTATATATGTGCCTTGTATTCCTTATCTTTCCAAGACTTTTATCCTGAAGGGGTGCTGGATTTTGTCAAATGCTTTTTCAGTATCTAATGAGTTGATACTGAATGGCAGAGAAGCACTTAAAGAAATGCTCCACATTCTTAGTCATCAGGGAAATGCAAATGAAAACAATTTCGAGATTCTATTTTACACCCATCAGAATTGCTGAGATTAAAAAAAAAGTGACAACACATTCTGGAAAGGATGTGGAGAAAGGGGAACACTCCTCCATTGTTGTTGGGAGTGAAAATTTGTACACCCACACTGGAAATCAACCTGGTACTTTCTCAGGAAATTGGTTATAGCTTTACCTCAAAACCCATCTATACCTTTCCTGAGCATATACCCAAAAGATGCCTCACCAAACAACCCAGATGTCCCTTAACCAAAGAATGGATAAAGATTCTGTGGTACATTACACATTGGAATACTACTCAGCTATTAAGAACATGGAAATCTTGAAATTTTCAGACAAATGGATGGAACTAGAAAAGAGCATCCTGTATGAGGTAACCCAGACCCAGAAAGACACACATGGCATATACTCACTTATAAGTGAAATTTAGCCATATAGTACAGGATAAACATACTATAATACACAGAACCAAAAAAGGTAAGTAACAAGGGGGACAAAAGGAGGATGCTTAAATATTACTCAGAAGTGGAAATAGATAGACAGAAGAAGTTGTTAAAGAGAGCGAACAGGGTAAGAGAGGGAGCATAGAGAGAAATGAGGGTTGATATCCAACTTGGGGAGAGCAGGGGTGGGAGGACAAATGGCTTTCAGAAAGAAAGGACACCTTGAGTGTAGGCATCTTTGTGACAAGCTGGAGACATAGGACAGGTTAAGCTCCTGGGAGGATATGAGGGTGACTCTAGCTGAGACTCCTCAAAGCAGGGGTTGTGGTGACTGAAGAGGACACCCTCTAACTAGACTAGACTCCTAGTGGAAAGAGGGGAACACCAACCCACCCACAAAAAAACTCAACTCCAAACTTACCCTCCCTATATGATGTGCAGGGACAGAAATGAAGCAGAGATTGAGGAAATGTCTAATCAATGCCTGACCCAACCTGAGACCCATCCCATGGGAGACAGCCAACCCTTGACAGTATTAATGATACTCTGCTCTGCTTACAGACAAGAAACTAGAAGATGTGTGTCTGAGTGGCTCCAGCTAGCAGCTGTCTGAAACAGATGCAGAGACCCACAACCAAACAATGGGGGAAGGACAGAGTTTTATGATGGAGTTAGGGGGTGATAGGAAGACTCAAAGGGGAGGGGAGCTCCACAAGAAGACCAATAGAGCCAACTAACCAGGGCCCCAGTGGAGCCTATGGAGACTGAAGCTCCTACTAAGGACCTAGGTCCCTTACACAGGTGTAGCCAATTGGGAGCTCGTCCCCTCATCAGGGTAATGGGGGCAGACTGTGACTTGGACTCTGTTGTTTGCTTTTTGATCATGTTCTTCTGGCAGGTCTGCCTTGCCAGGCCACAGGGGAAGAGTCCTGATACCACTCAATATGCTGGGGTGGGTGGGTGGCCAGGCTCCCCTTCTCAGAGGAGTAAGGGAGGGGAAATAGGGAAACAGGGAGCTGGGGGGGGGACCAGGAGGAGAAGAGGCTATGTAAGGCGAATAATTTATCACCACTCTGGCTTATAAAACTCTTAAAGCAAAATTCAAGTACATCTCCTAAAGCTTTTAAGAACTGTGACGCCTATTTTATTACCAAAGAAGAAAGAGAGAAAAGGAGGAGGAGGAGGAAGAAGAGGAGAATCAGTAATTATCAACAATGGTTACATATGTTATAGCTTCACAACTTCCTAGCATCATTGGCCAAAAACAAATTCATTTTTAAAAATTGTTCTGTAGGACCTTTAAGAAACCCAAAGTTAAATCATATTCCATTGAAGAGAAACAGAAGAACAACGCATGTGATAAATAAACTCATAAGAGGAAAAACTTTTTATTAATGCAAATCCTCTAATTTGATAACTTCATGTGGGTTTGATTAAGAGCAACCCGAACATGATTAGATACTGGCCTTTGAGCCAAAGCGTCACCAAATGCTCCTGAATACCAAAAGGTCCAAGTTAGCTCAAAGTGCATTTCCCAGCATGCATCATACCATTAAAAAATAACATCTGAAGAAAGATAATATCAGTGTAGGAACTTGGAATTACCCTAACTTATCTGACAGAATGCCTAATGATCAGGAACCTCAGTGCCTGGCCAACAGTAAGTCCCCTCTCAGGGCACTGCAACTACTTGAGGATCTCTGGTGTGATAGAAACCATGATCTGGAACTGGGGCTCGGGGACGTATGCACCATGACACGCTTCCCATGATTTGGATATCTCTGTGTAAAGAAATATGACTGAGGCTTATAGTGTGTTAGCCAGGAGACCATTCTAAAGGAAGAATGGGCATAAGTAAAGCCAGTGTGAAATCTTCTTTAGACTTAAAACCAAATCAAACCCAAACTCTGTTTATTCTGGAGGTATTCCCCCTTTAATCAAGAAGACACGGGGCTCAATACCATCCGGGACACACGAGTCGGCCTATTTCACTTGCTTGAATTGAGATAAAATGAAGCTTGCCTTCTGTTTGACCTAAAGCACAAATTCAAATGGTCCATAAAGGTAAATCACTATTTGAGCATCTATTCATTCATTCAAATGTATTTCTTTCATTGATCTCAACACAATATCATCCCCAATGGGAAGAATCTTTAGCTTCTCTGTCCCCAAGATAGATGATTTATAAAAAAAAAAAGTTTCAGTGAAGGGGCAATTTAATGCAGAACCTTTGTGGAAATTATTCTCTGTTACAGCTTTTAATATAAATGGGTTTTGTAAGTTTTATAATTGAACTCTAAAATACACACTAGTTAAAATTACAATATAAAATAACATTATGTACCTATAAAATACAAAATTGAATTATAAAAATAAAATTGACATTTTTTCCTAAATAGAACATTCTATCAGCTAGGAGAGAAAGTAATTAAGTTTCTCAGAATCTCATTGTTTCTGTGAGGCTGTGTGATGTGCATTTAAAGGTAAAGTAGGAGTTTAATTCACCAGGATGAATTAAAATAGTATTTTTATGAGCACATATGAAGCTCACTCTTCATATAATTGTTATCAGTGATCGATGGCAACCAAAACTGTGCTCAACTGGGATCAATAATAAATCAGCGGGATAAATATAAAAAAAAAAAAAAAAAACCCGATGCCCGGACTAAGGTTCTAGGCTACAGTCAGTTGAGATGTTAAGTTGCAGAAGATTGCACACTGATTTCTCTGAAACCATGCATCAGGCAGCATTAGATGCTGCAGAAGACAGAGTGATGACACCATTGGAGTCCTTCCCACAAACTCATATCTGGTCCACCCACTGATGGCATTAGGTTATACTAAGAGCACAAGCTGTGAGAGCTATCGAAGTGCAAGCAGGAATCTGAGAAGAAAGCGCAGCAATAACTTGATTATTAGGAAAAGACTTTCTTAAAAAGAGAGGTATGGGCTGCTGGTGGGCAAGCTGAAAGGGGGGCTAGAGGACAGTGCAGTACAGGCCGAGGGGCAGATTAACTTGAAGGAATCAACCCAGCACTGGTCGTGGGAACAGACCTAAACAGAAAGATCTGGGTGAAGATGAATGGTTTGGAAATGTCTTTATAAATAAAGAAGGTAGCTATCCTGTTTATGGTTCTAAAACATTATGTTTCGTATTCACAATAAAATAATCCAGAAATGCAGCAATGAAAAACCCGAAAGCCTAAAAGAATTTAATAAATTAAAGCAATGATGATTTAATTATGGCATCTCACTATAGAAAGGTTGAGAACAGTATGGATATATATCATTAATATAAACACTTACAGACTCTGAAATAGTACACAGCCATTCAAAAGAAAACATTGGCCATTCGGGTTGGAAAAGACACATTGCAGAACACCATTTTCAATATGGGCTCAATTATCTGCAGCTGGTGTGCAGAAATCAACAGATGATTCAAAAGTCAAAGATGTTTTGAGAAAGTCTAACCAAAAATTAGATAGCAGGGAAAAGGCAGAACCACAGAATGAAGGAAAGCAAGGGAGAAGGGAAGGAAACAAAGAAGAAACAGAGAAGGAGGGAATGGAAGAGGCCAGTGACAGACACAAGCTGGTTTGGTACAGACGTTGAATGAATTTTGAACCTAGCAGCAGGTTCAAGGTAATGTGTGTTCAGGTGGTGATTGGGAGAAGAGATTTTGTGACCAGTGGAGACTCTGAAGGTGCAGAGTGGACCCTCCCTCTATATAGAGACAAAAATTAGGTTATAGTCAAAAGGTTATAGCAGGTAGGAAAAGCAGGAGGGAAATATTAGGTGAGGGAAGGACATTTGACAGGACCTGTGTTTAGGTAAAAGAGGGGCAGGAACAGCACATAAGAGAATAAATCTAGGGCTACTCAATGGGTTGAGGCACTTGTGCCTGGGCCAGGAGACCTGTGTTTAATCACCAGATCCAGAAAAATGGTACAGCAGTTTGGATGATGGAGTAAATGTGGCCTTGTTGGCAGAAGTGTATCACAGTGCGCGGGCTTTGAGGTGCCTCCTTCTGTCTTCCTGCTGTCTGTGGATCCAGATTTGAACTCTCTGCTAACTCTGCACACCATGTCTACCTGAGTGCTGCCATGCATCCTGCCACGGCGTCAATGGACTAAACCTTTGAACTGCAAACCAGCCCCAGTTATAAGAGTTGTTGTGATGATGGGGCCTCTTCACAGAAGTAGAATCCTAAGACAGATGGAAAGTGCCAAATGCTCCTGTGAGGTGTCCTTTGGACTCCATATGCCTTCAGTGCCACACGCACTTTCATTCACACACACATACAAAATAAATAACACAAATAAACAAATACAAAAACCTTTAAAAAAAAATAAGAGGCAAAGGAACAAAACATAGCTCACATGGTATCAGGGACTGGGAATGGTGAGGCTGCTTATGTGTCACACAAAGACTTTAGAACCCCACTAGAAGGAAACTGGACTATGCTATTGGCACTTAAGTTCCTAGCAACCCTTCAGAGCACAATCTTGGAGAATGTGTGAGAAGAGAAAGCAGATGGCAAGGGAGTAGGTGGTAGCAATTATACATTTGACTTATCTCCCCACCTGCTTTAAAACCTTTCTAATGATTTCATCAGGTAGGAATCAGGAATAAACTAGAAGTAAGAGACCAGAGCAGCAATGACGGTAAAATGACTCCTGGTGACTGAACTCATATAACAGCGCACTGGTAAGCCTTCCTATAGAAAATTTAGCATTGTTCAAAGACACTTGAGCATAACAGTCAAGCAGAGAAAATTGCTTTCCAATCTAAGGGACCCAATTGAATAGAGTCTAGAGAAGGCTGGTAAGGCCGAGGATAACAAAGCTTCACCCTGTATCTTTAACAAAGAACAAACACCATGTAAAATATATTCTCTAATATACAGACCATCATTACCTCCCTTCTTTTTTTTTTTTTTTTTAGCTAAAAGAAACTGACATTTAAGAAAAGCATTTATTTGTTTAAGATTTTCCTCAAAATAAACCGCTTCAAAATATTTTGACACTAAGCATAATGTGATAAGAGAGGGAAGCTAGTGGATTATGAAGATCCAAAGCAGAGTAGAAACCCTCATGGTTGATGGAGAGTCACCACAATAAAGATGTTTTCACTCACTGGGGAAATTATTCTGTTAGTCCTTTCTGACTTGATAGTCCAATGCTAGTGTCCCTGTGCAAGTCTGACTCATCTGGGGCATAAAGAAGTTATTAAGAAGGGCTGGAGAGATGGCTCAGCGGTTAAGAGCACTGTCTGCTCTTCCAGACGTCCTGAGTTCAATTCCCAGCAACCACATGGTGGCTCACAACCATCTATACTAGCATGATGCCTTCTTCTGGCCTGCAAGTGTACATGCAGATAGAACACTTATATACCTAAAATATGTAAATAAATCTAAAAAAAGAAGTTAGTAAGAGTCCCTCAGCCATAACAGGGTGGGACAGGAGCACAACGATCTGGAGATGACATCATTACTGCTCTATTTAACATGATGTCCACCCAAGCAAATCCACCACACACTGTGTATTGATGATGGATGAGGAGTTCAAGGCTAACAGTGGAAGAATTTAGATTCATGTCTAGACACTGTCCACGCAGTGTGTTTATTGGCATTTTACCAGCCATCTTTTGTTTTTTAATTTGAGTCTTATAAAGGATCAAGACTTTAGAAAAAAGATTTTTAGAAGGAATATCATTTTTCCTTTATATATTTTCAACATCTGATCAAATATTAATTTATGCTCTCTTTAGAAATAGAAAGGATGTGAATTGTTGGGAGGTGGCAGTGATCACCCAGCTAATTCCTTTCATTTTAGTGACAGTTTAATCTCAGGAAGCTGTCTTCTTGTGGGCTGTAAAGCTTGGGCAAGAAGCAAGCTAAACAGCATTCCTCCACCTAATCATTACTCCATGTGTGTATGATCAATTGAACAGTTATCTATTTTACTGTGTCTAAATGATACAGAGAGGTGCTGTGAAAATCACTGTTGAGTCGTGAACTTTGGGTGTGTTTGAGCAAAGCTAGCCAGAGCACAGGAGAGGTAGAACCCTCTGAGGAAGGCAAAATCCATCTCTACTCCAAGTTCCTAGTCCTCTGCTCAGCCCTCTTTCACTTTACATGTCACCACAGCATGTAGCCACCTTGGATCTCACTCATTCTCTACTGTCTGCTAAATGACTGCCAACTTGACACACCTTGAAGAAGAAACCTCAGAGGAGGGATGGACACTATATCGGCCAATGGGCACATCTTTGGGGCATGTTGTTGATTGCCCATTGGCGGAAGACAGCCTCACCCACTGTGCTCATTTCCATCCCTGGAAGAAGAGAACAGTGGCTGGGAGAGAAATGCAGCTGAACACAAGCCCAAGAAGGCAGCCAGCCAGCAGCATTCCTTCATGGTCTCAATGTCTCACTTCCTGCCTTGAGTTCTTTACTGTGTGTGAGATCAAATAAACCGTTTCCTGACCAACCTGATTTTGATCACCATTTTATCAAAGCAACATAAAGAAAGCTAGAGCAATGACTGTATGTACAACTTCCATGCATAAGACAATGGGCTAGACTCACACAGAGAAGCTGAAGCTGATGTGATGACGGAGTGTTACCTGTTCTTACCACACTGGCTTTCTTTGTTGTGGTTAATTTATCAGGAGGCCTAATAATGTTTATTATCCGGCCCATACCTATTATTATGGTGGTATTTTCTAACCTGCAAGCAATCAATGATGACACAGACACCTGTTATATTTAAAAATAAGCCTTAGTTAACCTGGGGAGGAGCAGATATTAATCACCTGTACTATCTCCCATATTGGGGCAGGTATGGGATACCATGCCATCTGCTTCTAGTAATTTCTATCGAGCTACCTCTCATCTATAATGCCAAATACTTGCTAATCATCATAATCTGGGGCCAACTCTCCATCCATGCTGGCCACATGCTTCTCCTCCACCTAACCCATCATGCAGCCTCCTTCTTCCTCTTCTCTGCTCTGGTCTCCTCCTTCCCAAGATTCTGTCTGTCTCCCAAAAGCTGGGGAACCTTAGCCATGCCTATCCTATTTCCCCTGCCCAGGTGTGATCTTAGCCATGCCTATTCTATTTCCCCTGCCCAGGTGTGATCTTAGCCATGCCTATCCTATTTCCCCTGCCCAGGTGTGACGACCCTTTTATTGGTCAAACAGGGAGTTCCTTAGACAAGGTTACATAGAAACCTTTGGCTACAGAGACAGTAAGCAGTAGTTAGCATCAAAATACATCAGACCAACCTCCAACATTTGTTAGCTGCCTGGTCATTATGTTCTTTCCTATATATGGCCCTGCAAATAGCCCATGTGCAACCTAGAGTGAGGGAAAGCCACTGTCCCTTTGAGCAAGCACCCTAGTCCATGTGTGGGAATACCTCACCTATTGAGGAAGCATCTGGCTCATGGGGACAGCCCCTTTTTGTTCTAATGGCAATTGGGCAGAAGGAGAATTCTCGCTCTTGATGATTCATTTATTCAGGGAAAGTGATGATCACATGCCTAATAATTGATACTGAATGCCACCAGATTCAGGTGGCAAGATATGGAACCTGAACATCTCTAGCAACCTAAGACATAGTTCATTTGTTATCTTTAAAATGTGGACAACAGTGTCATCATGTGACTTTTCTTATAAATGTTCCTCTTGATAGGTAAGATTTCTGCTTCTCCGGTCTTGATCAAATAAACTGTATGGAAGCAAGCATCATGTCCATTCTGTGGAGGGTGGGACCACATTTGATGATAAGCTAGTGAGACTACCTTTTCTGTTAATGCCAGCAGATAATGAGGGGAAATACTGGACAAATGCCTCATGAGATATTAACAACCTTTGAAGGTGCATTTCCACCTAAATGTTGTCAATTTGCTTTGGCATTGTGGGCATGCATTTTCATGCTATGGTTGAACTTTTTCAAATTTCAGTAGTGTTCTGTATTTCAATTGTCCTTGTCTGTACAAATTATATAATCAGAAATCTACTCTCTAGGAAAGAGATTAATAGGCTTCAGTAGAGAGAGGAAAGACCTCAAGCTGGACGTAGGATTTTCACTGCTATATTGTGCCTTCAGCTTTGGTCCCATAATTATGACTCCACAGCAGAAAGCTGATTCCATCAGACAATCTGTGAGTTTTATACTTCAAAGTGAAATTATCAACACACCAAAAGCGTTCACACCATCCTCTCAAGGGCTTTTGGTTATATATGTTCTCAGCTACTTGAGATGTTAGGGTTTCCCAAAATATCTGCACTGCCATGCAGTCTACCACCAGAGTGCTGGAGTGCAGCCATCACTGGCAGTGAGGCAGTCCCTGCTATGAGAAGGACTCTGCAGAGCCAAGCATGTGTGTATGACTGATGTCAGTATCCATTATCCACGCTGCTGCTTGGCATCCTGCTGATATTCCCATCACACACTTCTCTTTGGAATCCTCTTTGTGGCAAACTGATCACAGTAAAGTGATCATTGCAAGGTTGAATACAGGAAAGGTTTTAAGGAATTTGAAAGCATATCTTTGAATAGAAAAGTAGTCCTGTGATATTCTAGAAAAATAGCACCAGATGGGCCAAGTTGGCATATGACTACCAGAAACAGCAAGAATTATTTTAAGGGGGGAAAAAGAAAATTACTGAGGCTGCCTGCTGCAAAGCAATGAGAGAAGGCATGACTTGTTTCCTCAACATGACTTTGTATCTTATTCCAGTTCACACTATTTTAACAGAGTGCCACAGGCTGGGGAATTTGTAAACAATAGATATTTACTGGGCACACAGTTCTGGGTGCTGGGAAGCCCAAGAACATGGGCACCAGCAGCCAGCAACCTAACAGAAGGGCAGCAGCCAACATGTGCTACACAGGCAGAGGAAGTTGGGATGAATTCACCCTCCATGACGGCACTGACTTGTGAGAAGAGTGCAGTCAGCACAACACATGCATTCTTAAAGTTCCCACCTCTCCGAAAAAAATAATGACAACTAAACCTCAGTGTGACTATTGGAGGGGGACACTCAAACCATGATATTTAGTAGAGCGAGTATAGATTTTAATCTCATGCTCGATTTTAAAGTCTACTGATTTAATTAGCTAGCTGACTTTGAAAAACTTCTTAGCAACTTTTAGTATCAGTTAAAATCTATAAGGAGGATTTTTCTTTAGAATTAACTCAGACTTAGTACCTGCCAGATAATAAGTAAATAAATGGTCACAAGAAACAAATACGGACATCTAATAATAATTGTGAAGATAGTGCTCATGGACACGCACTGGAGAAAAAAGTTTTAGCTTCAGGTCTTGTGTTTCAATAGAAAGACTGAAAAAATCAAGGAAAATACAAGAAACTCTTCCCACTTATAGCCAAAACAGGAAAATTTCAAAGTTTCCACATAACTTTGAATTCCTCAGAAACTCCACATAGCTTTCCTTTCTCTGCTTCCAGGTTGAGTTCAAACAGTGTTTTCTTGATGATGGATAAGCTGCTCTGGAGTCGGTGAGTCATGGGAGACTCCCACACCAGAGCAGTGCTGAGAAAGGACTAGGCATTGCAGACAGTGGCTTCGTCCCAGAGAGGACAGACCATGAGTAATCACAAGAATGTGGTTTACCTTAGAGGAATAACATCTGTCTCAAGAACTGATTACCGGAATAGGGCTAATTTCAACGTAGTAATCCTTCCATTCACTGGAATTTCCAGAGACTAGAGCTGAAGCAGGGAGAGTAACCCAGTGGGACAAGGAAAACATGGTGCCCAACTAAGAAGGGCATGCCCAGCACACAGTTTAGCCGAGTTGATTATTAGGAGCGCGATTAAGCTATAGTTGCACACCTATCTTATTGGTAAATGTGTTTTCTGGCACAGTGAAGATAATAGCTGATGAGAAAGAATGGACTTACTAGCCATAGTGTCATAGGGACAGAAAAATGGACAAGGGGACTCTGGAAGGCAACAGTGGACTACAATCATATTGAACAGTAGTGGGTCCTGGAGAAGATTAATTCAGAGAGAGAGAAAAGCATAGGTTCTCAAAAAGACCCTATCATGAACTACTTAACCTTGTGTGAGCTATTTCTCTCATAGGTTTCAATATAGCCTGTGAATTATGATTACTTCAAAATTGCTTCCTTCTGGGAAATTCTCTTTCCAGAAGGGAAAAAGCAAAGTAGAAACTGAGTGAGAATTTTTCTTCTTAAAATTTTCTTGAAGATTTCATATATGAATACTATATTTACATCATTAAATCCTACTCTTTCCCCCTCCAACTCTTCCTATACCCACCTCTCAAATTCATGACCTTTACTGTCTATTATTCAATTGAATAATCTTTTCTGTCTCCATATAATTTCCTGCTGAATCTACTTACTGCTGCTACCATATATATATATATATGTGTGTGTGCTTAGGGATGACCACTGAGATTGATTGGATCACCTTTCAGGAGGCCTGCCTCTGGAGAAGCCTGGCTTCTCCCCCTCTTAGGCAACATTTATTTACTACAGCTCTTCATCTAGGGTTGGGGCCTGATGAGATTTCCCCTCTCAAGATGTGATGTCAACTAGTGTCATGTGTTCTTCTATTGCATTGCCTTTGCAGGCTGATGATAGAGTAAGCCCTGGCTGTAGAGCAAGTGAAGGATGCCAATAGGGTTGTAAGTCCTTTTACAGGAGGAGCTAGAACAATCCTTGCAGTTACCCAGGTTCCGCCCCAGGTTTGCAAAGCATCTTCAAGTGCTGCATTCAAGGTCTGTTAACGAGTTGATGTGCTTTTATTTTAGGGGGAATAACCAAGCTTGCCTAAAATCATTGATTTCTAAGTCTTCCAAGTGAGAGGGGATCATTTATTTCAGCTCTCTGCTCGAGGTCTAACTGCCTTGACAAAGAATAAAAGCAATCCAGAAAGAAATACAGTTTTGCAGCTACCGGAGTAGCTGGAAGGTTGTGAGGGCAAAAATGATGACTGGAATCAAAATTGCATGTCTGGTTTCCATGGGAATACAGTATAGAGGCCTGAGAAGATGTGCAGGTCATTTATTCTCAACTTCTACTGACAGAGTCCTACTAGGTAGACCTTACTTTGCTTTAATGATAAGGAATGTATGCAAGGGACTGTCATTCTTACTTTGAGAGGCAAGTGATACTCTGTTACATGTATTATGTGGAAATGGTATTTTTAGATATTTCAAAAATATCATATAAAATTATATTTTAAAATATATTATTTTAAATAAATGTACAGGAGGATCGATATGAGTTTGAAGCCAGCTTGGTCTACAGCCAGGACTTTAAAAGAAACCCTGTCTCAAAAAACCAACCTCCCCAAAAAAGAAATTTAAAAGGAGTCTTTTCACAAAAGTGCTCATTTTTAAAATGCAGATTATTTGGAAATATTATTTGGAAAAAAGAGTTTTCCCTTAAGAAATACATATGGGTGCTTGATGGAACTGGCATGTCCACAAAGACTTGACTCTTAAAGCTATGAGGAAATGATCTTCCAGTTAATTTTTGAGAGTTTTTACAATGCTATTCAAGGGGGGGGGATGGGTAAATTGTATAACTTAAAACTATGTCAAAGATCCACTACAACTTTGAATAAAGCAAGAAGCAATGTCCAGACAAGTCTCTCCTGAACAAGTGGCTTAGTTTCAAACTCTTATTATATAATCAAGCAGCATTATCTTTCATAAATCCTAAATGAATGATATTTGTCTCATTTTAAATGATTAGATAACAACTTCAGTGGCAAAATGCATGGCATGAAGAACAGGAGAAAAAAAGAACCAGCTTAGGATATGTGAAAGAAGAAGCAATGTAGAGATGTGCTAGGAAAAGAAAACCAAGTTTATATCAGAGATGCTGAGAAACCATAAAAGAGTGTGTCCCAGACCTAATAAACTTCTTTTTTTTTTTTTTCCCTATCTAAATCTAGCTTGACTCTCTTGAGCAATCTGTCTGAATGCGTGGTACACCAGTAAGCACAATGGTTCTATCAGAACCTAACTCCTGTGCTAATTGTTCTGTCTCCTGGTGATGATTTCATTGCTGTTTCTGCATGCTGCTTTGCTTTAATGGGCTTTTCTTGCCCTATCCCTGCCTGCAAGTCGAGTAACTCATCTCTCATCCTCTTATCCATGACACCCACAATGGCAGATTTTAAGCATTGTAAATGAGCACTAACCACATATATCCACAGAGCTAAAATCTCAATATAATTACTTCAGCAATAAAAAATCCTTTTTGTTTTTATTGACTAATTCAACTCATTATCATTGACCTTTATACTTTACTGTTTGGCTACATAAACTTCTGTGATGTTTGTGAAAGACAAATAAGAATTTAGAAAATGTCCCTCTGGTATTCCAAACTGCTTCTTCATCTAGCAAACCAATAGTAGGGGAGCCCTTGTGTGTGTGTGTTGTGTGTGTGTGTGTGTGTGTGTGTGTGTGTGTGAGAGAGAGAGAGAGAGAGAGAGAGAGAGAGAGAGAGAGAGAGAGAGAGAGAGAGAAGAAACTGCTTCTATTATACTTGAAATAATCGCAGCAGCTTTTAATAATTCTATTCTGAAAATGGATTGTATGCATAGTTAACTGTGATGAAAATCAGTCTGGAAAATTCCATGGAAGCAAGGTCCATGGTTTCCTTTTCTGTCCTGCCAGAATGTAACACGCCCCACTCCCACAGACTCTCCCATGTGAGGTTGCAGGAGGAACACTTCGAGAGTTGAGCTGGTTCTCCTCAAAAGAATGATGAAGTCATAATGCCTAGACCCAGTGCCTAGTACTGTACATGAATGTAGGGTCAAGTAAAAAGAATGTCATATTGGATGGGAGAGTGACCCTAAGTTCATTTATTGTGGTCCTTTTCAGAGGACTTGTGAAGATAGGGACACAGCTGTATGTCTAGGGAAGAATGGCTAAGGGCACTATAAGCTAAGTATTACCAAGAAGAGCGTCTAGAAACAAGGAAAAGCCAAGAGAAGATCTGCCCGCAAAGCCTCAGAAGAAGCAAACCTTGATGATATGTTAACATCCAGACCATTGTTTAAATCTATTGCCTGATGTTTCCTTGCTTGTTGTAGCTTGTTATGTCATTAGAAAAGCACAGCATAGCCATAGCTTGTTATGTCATAAAATAAAAACATACAGCAATCAAGAGGCACATGAAAGCTGGAAAAATAAGAAACACTTCTTACATGTATGTACCATTGTATTACACATAAAATGAGTCATATATGATAAAATATGGTCTTACAACTCATGGAATTTTAAGCATAAGATTTCCATGTGTGCATATAAACACACACACACACACACACACACACACACACACACACACACACACACATACTAACTTGAATTAGAAAAGTTGGTATCGACAGGCAGGGATGAAACAGTTTAAGAGGAAGGCGATCAATAGCACCTTGTGACCTCTAATCTAGAATATCTAATTGTTTTTACTGAATGGATCCAGAAACAGGGAATAATGCACCATGCCAAGTCTGACACAAAGTTTCCAAGCACTATAATCATTTTTAACACAAATCTTTCCTGATCTTTCATACTGTCTCCATAAACTTTTGCCATATTGCGATCTTGATATTCACTGAGCAAGAACAGAAATGCCTCTCAGTTGTGGGAAGGCTGCTCATTGTTTATTGTTGCAAGATTAAGTGTTCTGCACAATGCATTACCTATAAATATGACAAGAGATGGGAAAAAAAGACAGATGGGAACATTTCAATCTCCAGTTACTTATTATTTATGCTACCTTTGTTCTGAGATAAATAACATCAACTTTATAGATGAAAGAGCTGTTGTGATGCCCTCAGGGCTCATGCACATAGCAAAGCTTCAGGTACTTCAACTTCTTGTTTCATTTCATTCCAGTCACCTGAGCCTCAGTGTGAGTACTAACCTTGACTCACCTCCAGCCTCCACATCCTACCTACCTGCTTAGGCCAGTGTCCAGTGCCCACTTTTGGTACAGCTGCGGGCAAACACACCTTGCCTTCTTACTCCACTAACATTAGGCAAGAATTTTTTAATTGTCTCCTATCATTTGTTATTTTACTTTCAAAACAGAATAATATTGTCAAATTCTTAAATTTTTATGAACAAATATCTTACGGTACACACAAAGAACATTAGCTTATGAGACAAGTATTGGATTTAAAACTCTCCTTTGCTCAAATCCAGTTTGTACTCCCGCGGTCTAACTTCTTCCAAACACCCCCTTCATTTTTACTCCCAACAGTTTTTTTTTATACGCTGAGTCATCTTAGTGCTGTCAGTGCACATGTGGGTGCAGTGCCATGAGTGAGAGCATGGGTGGCCAGCTGCACCCTTGAAGAACGCCCCCTTCTGCAGCAGTCACTGATTGCCAATAGCTCCTCAGCTATGTTACATGAATGCATGGAATTCTCCAGTACAGTTAGACAGAAAAACAAAGGTCCTTTTCCATTGCTTAGTTATAAAATCATTTACTATCTGACAAATATTTACTGAGCACTGATAATGTGAAAAGATTTTTCATATACATTTATTTTATTAGACATGTATAAAACAAACTACACACAGCACAGCAGGAGAGCCATGTGACAATCATGATTTCTATAAATGTTACATTCATAGTGATTTGGCTATTTCTGTTTGTGAAATTTGAAGTAAATGTCTTTCCTGTGAAAAGATTTAAAGCTGAATTTCTATCTTCTTAGAGCCAAGAAAGGATGCTTTACCAAATCATAATCATATACTCAATGAAATGTATTCTTACTGTTATTTATATTTTAATTTGACTATTATATAAAACAACTAAACATAAATGACCTGTGGCTAAAGTCTTCTTTTTTTTAGAACACAACCAATTGCCCGTTTGAGCTAGGTTTTGGCTTTAGGAACCTTATTTATAAGGTAAACAGATAGTTATAGGTGTTTAAAATGGCTACTAAGCATACAATGCATGCATACTTAGACACAATGTATGCCCAGATATTAGAATAGTTTACTTATTTCAGAGATAAGTGGAACCAGAGTATTATGATGCCTAGCAACAAGACAGTTATTTAATAGCACCCTTCAGGTAACTACTTCTCCTGACAGGAAAATCCTCTGAAACAGCATGAGGCACCCAGTTGCTACAGCTTAACTCCTGGAAGTAAGGATTGTAGATGACTCACACCATTCCCTTTATGAGTACTTTGAAACACACATTCATCATTTGTTGTTTTATAAACATAAGTGGGCCATGTGTATAAAAACCAGAAACTAAAAGATGAAATCACTTGTATTGATAGTTATATAATTGAGTGAGATATTTGAAAGAAAACACCCCCAACTCACTATAGGCTTATTTCTGTTGATTCATAAGCAATGCCCTAATTAACCTGAAGTGGTAACAATTATTATGTGTTCTTTGGTATCTGAGATTTTCAAATATCTTTAACTATTAAGACTAGCTTTTTTTTTTTTCCATTGCTTGAGTTCTTGCTACAATTCACAAATGTCTGCAACCATATAGGTCTGTAAATCTAAGGATTTTTGTTTCTTTCTAAGAGATGCTCTAAAATAATGCCATTTGAATTGGAAATGATAAAAATAAAAGTGTTTTAGATTCTTTCAAGGTTCTGTAGAAAACCAATGCAATTATAATGAATTCTAGCTCAACACTGTAACCAGCAAAGCAGATACTGTTATCTTTAACTTTTCCTTGTGAACTAGTGTCAGGCTGATGTTCATGAAAACAGTATTTTATTTAGTGAACAGAAAACTAACAAGACTGTAGATATAAACTTATCATATTTTTATAAAAAACATTTTAAAACTACAGAGTTTTAAAAGTAAAATTGTAAGTTAAAAGTTTTTTTCAAAATACTATTTTAATTTTAGAATTGATTTACTTTTTTAAATGATTCTACAAACCACACTAATGACTACCTATGGTAACATGTCATAATGAATGAACTCATACATTATGGTTCTCTGAGGTCTCTGTTTCACCTCCTACCCTTTTCTTCTATTTCAAAGCTCTGGATACACTGAATTCATGCATCATGCCTCCATAGGTTTCTCAGCCTTTCCTTGTCTTTAATAACTCTCATAGCATTGAGGACATTGGCCAGTTGGGAATTTTATAGAATGTTCCTCGAGAGGAAGTTGTCTGATTTCACCCCCCATAATTTAGACTGCATTATGACTTAGAGAATGAAAGAATACTGAGGTGGAATGGCATTCCCATCTCACCTCATCCTATCCCACCTCATCCCACCCCATCTCATCCCACCTCACCCCACCCCGTCCCACCCCACCTGAAAACAAAACAAACAAAAACAGTTCCAGTTCCTAGCTGACCTGCGAGCTAACCGCAAAGCCTACATTCATCACCTGGGCCAGGATTAAGGTTGGACAAGAAAATTATTTATATTGGGCATAAAATTTAAGAATGATCTAAAATCTCACAAATAACAATAAATGTTATTGCATGCAGTAGTTGAAAAGTAAATATTAATGCAAAAATTCACAGCTAAAACAATGTATAAAACTTCAGTGATACACTAACAGAGACAATATTGCAAGTTTTTCCTTTTACGGTAGCATGTCCCAGACCAATCAATTCAGCAAGACCACTCAGCTGGATTGAGGGCTTATGAAAACTAACGAGGACATCTACCTTCAGCGTTTGGCTTCTTGCACAACTGATCAACAGTGCAGTGATAAAGAGAGTCAATTTAAAGAGGACACAGGTTATTGTTCTTCCAATGAAAGTATCTGTCTCTAGAGCTACAGGTTGCCTCTGCTGTCACAGATAACACCCACTGTGCCTCACTGACACTGGCATGCTCGGTTAGGGGGAAAGAAAGGGCTGGTAATATATGTGGGAAGCAGAGGCATCTAGTAGCAATAACATTTAACATGATTCCTTTGAATTTCCGATCATTCAATGAACTTATTAGATGATGGTAAATCACCTTTTGTCTAATTCATTATTTATTACAAATAGAGGCTAAAATGAAGAGAAAAACATAAATCAAACAGTTTATTTGAACATCTGTGCATCAGCTGTGAAACTTTTCAACCTGTTTCATGGTAACATAGCTTCTTGAGAAAGCAAGTCTCCATTTTGTGGGCCATTCTGTGGAGAAGGTACATAAGCCAGGATATCAGTATCTGGGCCACACTATTTATATCCTCCTTATATGGATGCTTGATTTGCCTATTGGTTTGATGGGAGACCCTCATATTACTCTGGTTTAAAAATATTGCATTATTTTTCATTGTAGGCTACTCATCCAGCTGGTGTGTGTGTGTGTGTGTGTGTATGTGTGTGTGTGCGTGCGTGTGCGTGTGTGTAATATTGGTTATCATGAACACTTAAAAACTAAGTATATTTATCAAAGTAATAAATAATAAGCACTCATTTTATTATTCAATGCACCAGATTCCTGTGTTCAAATAAGAGCAGAAGTACAGCAGCATGGCTGCACACACCTGTAATCCCAGTACTCAGGGCGGCAGAGGCAGGCAGAGCTCTGTGAGTTGGAGGCTAACCTGGTCTACAAAGTGAGTCCAGGACAGCCAAGGCTACACAAAGAAACCCTGTCTCAAACACTAAAACAACAAACAAACAAACAAAACCAAAAGAGCAGAAGCACAGCGAGATATCTACCATATATAAGATATGCTAAGCACAGATTAGGGCTTGAAGTAGGTGGCTAATCCTACAAAGGAAGGAACTATATTACTGGAGGTGGGAGGTGGGGGTGGATTTAATATGCAATTCAGGTGACTTATAAAATCTTAGAGAAAAAAATAAAAATAAAGATCTTAAAATGTTTTATAGCTCATAGTTCATATCACTAAACCTTTTGATATAATGAAAGAAAATAATGACCAAAGACAGCACAACTGGGATTCTTGTCTGAATCTCTTTAGTCCATAATGAAAAATATGAAGCAAACACTTCCATGCAATCATTCTGAACAGTATCTGCATAGTATACATGAACATATACTATAAAAATTATGCCACATGCAGCTTTTATAACTCAGACTTGAAGCATCTATGCTTCTCCTTGAACACTACCCATTTTTCATAAACTTGGTTCAGATGTATATACTTTAGTTAAGATTTCATGAGTATGTAGAGTTCACACATATATCATTATTGTATAAGACGCCTGGTATCATTCCTGGATCTGACAAATTGTGTGTGTGTATATGAGTGTGTGTATGTGTGTGTGTATGTGCATGCACACACACGTGTGTACATGTTATACACATATACATTATATAGTTTTAAACCTCAAATTCCTCTCACCATCTTTGGAACATGATCTTAATTCTTTTGTGTGTGTGATTTTTGTCATTCAAATGAATCTCCATGTAAAATAATGATGAAACTAATGAATATTCAATAGTTACTGAGATCTTGAATTGGAGACAGATTTGTCTAACAGGAATTATTCACCAAATCGAGAGCATATTGAAGTACTGCTTAGGACCAGTTGAGTAGGACTTGCAAATCTGCCCTATGCAGGGTGGGGTAAGTTTTCTCTTTATTACACACACACACACACACACACACACACACACACACACACACACAAATGCACTATGGGAAAGAGGTTGGAAATTTCCATCCAAAATGTATAGAAACTACATATAACTTCAACTGAAGTTGAATTTTATTACAAAGACAATTAATTGCCATTTGTACCTCAGCTCTCTGTGTGTACAAGTGCAAGTGTGTGTGTGTATGTATGTATGTATGCATGCATGTATGTATGTATGCATTTGCCTCTTTTTGTGTGACACAGGTTGAATATTTGGAAGTTTAGGAAAAACTGGTAAACTGAAAGATCAGTGTATATTTAATGACTTGTTTTTATAGTTACTGAACATTTAGCCTTTCCATGCAAATAATGGACCACAAATTTTATATGAATATTTGGCAAACTGAGATGTTTTCTTTGTATATACTACCTGGAAAATAGCCTAGTATTTGGGGTCAAAACTGCTGGAGCCATCACTCAAACCTGTGACCATGGGTCTATTGCTATCAAGGCTATGGGGAGCTCTTCTAGCTGACATTCCTTATAAGAAGTAATTGTCATTGCTGCTGCCCTCTATACCACACCTGGACAACTGTGTGGCAGGTCCCAGCAGGGAAGAAGGATAGCAGAATACAAGAGAATGAGCCTAGAAGAGGATATGAAGCTGAGAAAGGAGGAACAGAGAGAGAGACAACTATGAGAAAGAAAGGTGAGGCCATCAGCTCCCGGCACTCTTGCAAAGATCTCCTTAGAACATATTCCCTCTTCTCCCTAAATGTTTGCTCATGGTCTTCCTTCTGCCTTCCCTACAAATAGTTCTCTGTTGTCACTGGTACTTTCCCCTCAGTCTGAAGTACTTCCTCTCTCCTTCATGGGTGAAACATAAGCTATAGTGTCTGTATCAAAGCAAGAGAGTGAGATTGCTCTTTGAAAGGTACAGAGAATCCAGTACTCATGCCTCAGCACGCCTTACTTGTTTTCCACAGTCATAAACATCACTAGAGGAGGCGCAGAAGGCACTGCATAGTATCAGTGCAAAGTCTTAAGAAAAGCATGTGATCATGAAGTACACACCACTTAGCTTGGTATTTTTTCTTCTTTTTTCTGTTGATTTGTAGACTTTGAGGACTTGTGGTTCACTAAATAATTTTTCCCAGTGGAAAAAAGAATCTAGTGTTTATGTTACATCATTTAAGTAAAGAGTCAAGTTTATCTTTATAAGACTGTACTACTTCATCAGGCTGCTCTGAAAAGAAAATAAATGTTATTTGCTCAGTGCATGGAACAGTACCCAGATATAGCAGGATTACAAATATTTGCCACTTTTGCCCCCCCAACAACTTGGAATTTGTAACAATAAATTTAACAATGATAGAGAAAATAAGATAAAGGCAATCAATGCCAGATATAGCTTTTCTAGTACCAATCTGAGTTCAGTCTATCAGGTCAACTTTAACCATGAGTGACTGAAGCAAATCAAGTCATCACCCACCATATTATTATGCACTTTGCAAAAGGAACATCTTTAGGGTTAATTGATTTGAGAAAGGTTAAGAGCCCATTAACCCAATATCCAAAGGCAGAAGACAGATGATAAAGTAGTTTTCTGAGTGCTCAAAGCTTCAAATATGCTATGTTCTTTAGAAAACAAAAGCATTCTTTCAGAAGATGCCTGAGGCCTGAGCACTATTATATACGTCAACATTTTCACTTTTCTCTTATACTTGCTACTGTTGGGTAATACTCATGAATAGTTCTAGTGTCTGGAATGTAAATGCTCAGTTTGTGAGGGAGCAATCATTACGTGGGACATGTGGCCTCACTTGTCCATAGGGTCCCAAAAGGATACTAAGTGTTTTGTACATTGACAACAATGAAAACAGATGTTGTGCGTTGGAATTCTGTCCTTCCAGGCTTAGCTGAATTTATTAATCACTTATGTGATCTCAGAAAACTGTCCTAATAGGGCCCTCATTCTGTGTGTGTGTGTGTGTGTGTGTGTGTGTGTGTGTGTGTGTGTGTACAAGCAAGCATGCACAGGGTGTATGTGGTATTTTCCAGTGCTTCTGTCTTCCATTCTTGGCTTTCATTTCTTCTCCCAAGGTTCCCTGCTCCTTCTCTAGATTTTCCTTTCTTTGTTTATTTCCTCTTCCCTACTACCTGCTCCTCTCATCTTTCCACATTCCTTCCTCTCTTTTCTTCTTCACTTCCCTTCTCTTTCCTTGAAATTTCTTACCAGTTTGCTAACATTATTCTTGAACTACTCGACTCACTCTCACGTTTTTGAAACATCCAAGGGTTCACCACCATGTAGACTTCCAGAGTTCTACACACCTGTGGAGACCCAAAGTAAATTGAAGGAATCAAGGTCTTTGAGAATTGTGATAGCAGACATAATTTAGTCAGGCATCAGGGCTGGTAGCGCCTAAGTTGGAATACAAATATTATAAACTGGGCAAGTTCAGAGTTGGCAAAGTTTTAGGAAATAGGTGCAAAGATATTAACACCCCTAATCAAGGAAAGAAAACGATGGTGATGGCATTAGGGGAGTTAGAGAAGTCTACATGGCTGAGGGTGTGGAAAGAGAAAACTGTCCTTTCACTGTGTCCCCACACATTCTTTTACAATGGGGACAGTGAATCTCAAAGAGATTCCTGTTCCTTTCATGGCTTTCCCAACATTGATTTTTTTGTTAGGGTTTCTCTGTGTAGCCTTGGCTGTTCTGAACTCGCTTTGTAGACCAGGCTGGCCTCAAATCCACAGAGATCCACCTGCCTCTGCCTCCTGAGTCCTGGGATTAAAGGCGTGCACCACCATATCCGGTTATTCTATAACTAAAATTTGATTGACGCATTGAGTTAAAGGAAAACTGGTATATTAAATAGCATTAGGTCTGTTAAGTCCAAGGCACACCCATTCAACTCCTTTTACCTTCTGTCACTGGTTATCTACAAATACTACAAATTCTAGGTATTATTAAAAGCAAAATGCAAATATTATTTTACTTTATTCTTTTAACTATTATTATTTTACTGAGGATGGTAAAGTCTAAATAAGTAACTTTCTGACAAATAAAAAGTAATTCATAATCAAACCAAGAATAGAAGAGTGTAGCTATAGAGCTTGACACCATGAGCATGAAATTCTGTGAAACCTTTATGTATTTTTTTTCTGCTGGTAATTGAAAGCTGGGTTCTATTAAGGCCACCACCCACCACAAGCTCCACCATTTGCAGTCCAGTCCACACCCTATGGCCAAATGCTAGATTTAGGTATAAGTTATATATATATTGTGATCATTTCAACCTAGCCTATCCCCTAAACTGAGCTCACAGTCTCCTCTGAGATCTCTTTCCTCATCTTCATTTGCCGCATCAAGAGCTCTGTCATTTCTTTACCCAGCATTGAAGCCAGACCCTCTCTGCCTCTATAAGTCCAATATCAGTGAATCTATGAAACATTTGTTTGACCTTTTGTATAGCTTCCCTTCTCCCCTGGCCACTGTCTTGGCTGAGCTCTCCACCATCAGCCCCATAATAGGTCATTTTGCCCCTGGTGGTCTCCATACTCTGTGACTAGCACTAAAGTCTTGACTGTCTCATCACTGTACAGCACAAACCCTGGTATAGTAGCCTCCATTTGCTTAGGATCAAGCATTAACTTGGTAATTTGTCTTTAAGCTTACTCCCCTGGCCTTATTTTATACAAGTTCTTCTGTCACCTGGCACTATTTACCTTAATGCCAGCAGCCACTTGAGTTTCTCAGGGGGCTTCTGTGCACTGACTGCCTGAACATATCATGGCCACATTTTGCTTCTTCACCTGTTGTTGCTCCTGCTGACTCAGTGGAATTCAGCTATAGGTGGTGGTGTATTGATGATAACATTGCTAACAGTCATAGGCAACTCCTATAATCACTCTCCATGCTCCCATTATTTAGAGGCTAGCTTGTTGTCATTTATATCCTCAAGGTATACAACAGTGCCCAGGATCTAACATAGGCTTATTACATATTTATCAAGTGAAAGTGTTTTATTTTTCATGGACACATCTTTAAATGCTTAAAAATTGTTTCTTTCATGTTTCTAACGTTCTCTCATTTAACTCTCATTGTTTTGTCTCCAATGTCTGATTTTAGATGAACACCAAAGTATGACACAATAAGCCTGAAAATAATAAATTCTCCAAGATATCTTTTGAAGAAAAATGGCATGATTTTTCTCTATGTAGTGATTAAACTTGAAAATATCATGATTTCAGAATGCCTTTTAGCTTGCCTGACTATTTTTCATAAGCGAACAATGTCAAGCCATATGTATGCCTCTTTCGCTTATTCATATTATTTTTTAAATTCCATCTTTCTGGTTCAGCTCTTAGCATATCACAGCCTACAGAGAAACTTCTGCCTCTAGAGAGGTCTCAGAGAAAGAACAGGTTCAAGATGCCAGCCTCAGGCACTGTGCTCTTATGTGGTTTATTAGGGGTACTTTCTACTTGGGTAATGAAAAAGTCTGCCTGGTGGCCCAGAACTTTCAGCATGCATTAAAACATGCTCTAAGGCTGCGGAGTGAGAAATTTTTTTACAGAATGACTGGATGATGCAGCTGCAGAATCAATTAAGGCTGAGTAGAGCCCCCCCCACCCCAGTTGCCAAATTTAGAAATAGCAGAAAAATAAAAATGCTGAGTCTAGTTGGTACCCAGATGTTTTAACTCCACTGATGACACATCAGTGCTCACTGTAGCTCTCCCTTTTGGTTCTTGGGGTTACCTCATGGTATAAAGATGGAGTTACCTCCTGATATAAAAATTGCTCTTATTCTCACCAGCAAATTCTAATTAATGGGGAAGTTCAGAATAGTGACACAGAAATTGTACGGCACTGCTCCATTTTAAGAATTGAGAACTATTACAGGTGAATGATTACAGTCCAGAATCTGTACCCAAAAACCCAAACCAAAAACACAGAAGAAAAACAACTCAATATAAACCCTGAAGAAAAGGCACCTTTACTAATTTAATTGTCAAGATGAAAAATGATACTTGATAAAATCCAAGCTTTCCAACTTTTATTAGAAGGCATGCATATATAAAGAAGGTGGCATTGTACTTACCATGCCACAGTGGCAGAGCTGTCAAAGAATATTGAGTTTGAAGCCAGCATGGGTTATACAGTGAGACACTTTGTCTAAAAGCACAAAAGTAAACAGACTATATATGAAATAATAACCTCAAGATTCAAGGTAAGTTTCCCTTCTCAATTAACCCCCTTGAAAACTCCCTCAGAGATGCATATAGAGGTGTGCTTAAACCTTAGAAAGAATTTTAATACAATTAATGCAAAAACAAAGGTAACTGTCCTCGTGCATTTAATGCTATTGGGTTGAAGTAGGGTCGGGTAGACAATAAATGACCACGGGCATTCTAGATCACAGGTAGTCCAGAGTATTTTACATGGCAAAAAGAAAATGCCGAGAAAAATGAAAGGAGGTTGGAATTCCCAGTGACACGGGTCAGGGTTAGCAGCTTAAATCACGGTTGTGAGAGTAGACTACATGGGAAAGGCAGCACTTCTACAAGGGCATGAGCCATGGTCCTGCTTAGACAAGGGCCATGAAATAAGTGTGCATGCCAAACTGTGACACTGGTGGAAATCTCTCAGGGGCCCCACTAAAAACATGGCTCGAAAATGAGATTATACTGCTAGTATTGCCAGGCATATTGTCTGTTATGAGGCTGTACAAGGAATCTCTGATTTGTGTGTGAATTAGGGCAATGCAGTGGTTATCAGACTTCCTACGGTGTGACACATTAACACAGCCCCTCGTGTTGTGCTGAACCCCAACCATAAAAGTGCTTCCCTTCTACCTGATAACTGTAATTTTGCTGTTGTTATAAATTGTAATGCAGGTATCTGATATGCAGGATATCTTACATGTGACCTCCCAGGGGTTTATAACCCACAAGTTGAGAAATGCTGCTCTAATGAATAGAAGGTAGGTTGGATGGGTTTTGCCTTCTTTGCTATTATTTTTTAAGTTATGGCGACTAAGCCACTGGCTACACCAATCTCATCAATCTTAATATTTTCCTTCAGTGCTACAGATTGAACCTAGAGCCTTATGTATGGTAGGCAATCACTTATCAGAGGAGCACCTCCCAGACCTGATTGCTTGTTTTGAAATAAGAAAATCTCTCTTCACGAACCTAAAGGAAGGATTGCCTCTGGCTTCTCATCCCACTTGGGATCCATGTGACTACAGGCCTCAGGATTGTCTTCTCAACCCCATCAAACAATCAGCAGTTTCCCTGCGGCGATTACCACAAACTCTTTCCCTTGGGCCCTCACACCCAAGTGTGGTGTCTAGTCTCCATTGCAGTCTCTTAGCATCTCACACATGCAGTCAGGCACCCGTTCATCTAGGCACCCTTGGGTCCAAAGATATTGGAAGAGCCACTTCAAGCAAGTGGTAGGACTACAGTCACTGTGACATAAAAGGTGTTTAAGGAGGTTTAAGCTTCTGAAGGCTGCTAGTGACCAGTCTATGAGGCCCATCACAGTTCTTACTAATATGCCGTTCCTCTGTGTAGGAGTGAGGCACCCCATCTCAGGTGAGTGTGGCTCTATGCTTGCCTCTTGGTTCCACCCACTGACAGTCTTGCTGGTAACACCTAGGCCCTAAGCACAGTTTACAATTATTAATGGTGGTTCAGATGAGTCGCACTTGAAGACACTGGTTTATAATATTTTTATACAAAAACTAGAATGGAGGTAAAGACTCATATCACCCAAAGCAACATTCTTTTTTTTTTTCTCAAAGCAACATTCTTGCCTCCATCATTTGTGATGTAAATCAATGATGCTGTCTTTTCTTCCTGCTTTATATACAAATGTGCTTTGGGTGAACCAATGTTAATTTAGTGACAAATATTCCACAGCCACTGAGGAAATTTGCATATTTCTAAGAAACTAAAATGACCTTTTAACATAATACATTATTTTAGTTAGTCATAATTAGCCTTTGAGATTTTGGTAGTGTTTTATCATCAGAAATTTTAAAATCATCAAGTATTTTAAAACACATGGAGTTTTATGGAAACATTTAAGTTAAAACAGAGCAGGTAAAGAAAATTCTGAGGGAGATAGATATATTTAGGAAGCAAAATTATTCTTATCAATCCAGGAAAAATAAATTAATTCAAAATTCTGAAAGAATAGAAATATCAACAGTAGATTAAGATGATAATTATCTGGTGGTGGGAGCTCTAGCATCATTCTAGGAGCTACTAGAGCTTGGCGTATGATTTTCAGGAACACAGGATAAGGAAACAAAAGCTTTGATAATTCAGGCCTCGGTATTAATTTCTGGAGGTAAGGAAAGATGGCCACAGATTGTGTGGCTTAGAGTATGTGAAAGATAATACAAAGTGTCACATACAGCATACTTTGTACAGAATCGAGGATGAACAGAATTGTATCCAAGGTCTACAGGCCGAGATATTGTGGGCTAGCATGGGAGGCAGTGGTATTAGTCACCGTCACCTCAGTGCATAGAACAAGATTCCGCAGGAGCTGTCTGTCATTCATGGAATTGTGGCTGATCTATATAGTGTCAGGCTTTTATTTTTTAAGATCTTGGTAATTAAACTTAATGTGGCTGTAGTGAGAGGGTTTGTTCCATAATTCATAGATCCCCTGGGGACTCCCATACAGTAATTAGTTGGGGGCTAGGATAATAGCTTCTATCAATTACCATGTTACTTAAAATAAGGTTTCCAATGGCAGTTGGTGATAAATTGGATAGTAACTGAGGTAAATTCAAAGAATACTTCTTTTTCCTTCTCCTATTTTTAAATGTCATAAAGGGTTTTCAAAAATTAATATAAATAGCTTCTCAAAAAGTTGATTATGGGCCCTGGGTTAAGGTGTTAATGTTATATTTCTTTCCACTCAACTAATGAGAAGTCCCAATGGCCTACTAACGAGCCAAGGGTATTTTTTTTTTTTTCAGAAATTAACAGCGCACAGAAAAATTTACATTTCTATTTACGTCCACAAAGTAATTTGCTGATGAGGATGTTTTCCAGATTGACTCTTTAAGACCTCCGTTGCTGGGCTTTTTGAATTGCAGTATAGGAGCTGACTTTCACCATGTTAACTTAGATGAACTGCCCCTTTCAATCCTAGAAAGAATTTCAATACAATAAAAGCAAACCAGTGGTCACTGCATCACGTGCATACATTCTTGAATGGATAGTGTAGGGGTGGACAAAAAATGGTCATGGATACTCCATATCATTTTTATTCCAAAAAAGGATAAACTCAATGGCCAAAGAGAACACTGCACAAAATAAAGGGGAACAGAATTCCAGGTGACACAGGGTCAGAGCTAGCAACTTGAATAGAGTGGTAAGAGTGGACAGCATAAAGAAGGTGGCACTTCTACATAGCCATGATCCTGCTAGCACAAGGGCTGTTGAGTGCTGTTTGGGAAGTGAGTGTTAATGTAAAATGATGGCACCGCTGAAAAGCCCTCAGAAGTGCCAGGAGCTATGTGGTTATAAAATAACATTAGACTGTCAGTGTAGCCACAGCAGTGTTTGTTACAGGGCTGTACAAATCAAATCTCTGATTTGTGTATGAATTAGTCTAATGACAGAGAAACCGTGTGTGTGTGTGTGTGTGTGTGTGTGTGTGTGTGTGTGAATACATACATATATACATATATACATACATATATATGTCTTTTTTGCTATTTGCTTTTAAGTTATAGTGACACCACTCTCACAAATCATTTTTTTCCCCTTCAGTGAAAGATTGAATCTAGGCCCTTATGTATGGTAGGCAGTTACTTATCAGTGGAGCACCTCCCAGACCTGATGACTTGCTTTGAAATAAAAAAAATCTCTCTTCACAAACCTAAAGCAAAGGTTGCCTCTGGCTTCTCACTCCACTTGGGATCCATCTGACTACAGACCTCAGGATTGTCTTCTCAACCCCATCAAAGGGATCAGCAGTTTTCCTGCAGTAATGACCACAAACACTTCTCCTTGGGTCCTCATACCCAAGTGCATTGTCTAGTCTCCATTGTAGTCTCTTAGCATCTCACACACACAGTCAGTCACCCATTTGGGGTCTAAAGATATTGGAAGAGCCATTTCAAACACATAAGTGGTAGGACTATAGTCAAACCAGAGTGTGGCATCCTAAGTACCATTGAGATTTTTCTGGGCCTCCAGTTTTAGAATTCAAGGGTTTGTTGGTTCTGGTGGTAGTGGTGGGTTTTGTTTGTTTACTCATTTGTTTTTTATTTTGTTTTTTTTCAAATAATTAAAAAATGTTAACATTTTAAATGCTTGATAGTTATAATGCATCCTAAGATCTATGGAAATCCATAAACAAACAACGATCACGGTTTTGTAAGAGACACAAACCTTAAAACACAACTATGTTCCAATGTCTAGACATCAAGATTTACCAGTTTTCTTCATGAGCTATGCTTCATATTTTAAAAAAGGTATCATTACATGTCATTATTACTTCTTTGCACGTCACATCAAAACTTACAAATCCACTTTGAGATACGCCCACCACCAACATGCACGTAAACATGTAAACACACATAAATTGGATTGAGATGATCCAACCTCAGTTTTGAACCTGGATATTCTAGTGATAGATGAGGATGGCAAATGTAAAAATATTAGTCTCAGGAATGAAGTCTTGATATACTTCCTCAATATCCATATTTTCCTTCAAAATTATATGAATGTGATTATATCATCCAGACTAAATTTATCTTTTAAGCCACAAGAAGAGTTAACAGTATACTTTCATATTTGTTGTAGAGTTCAGAGTAAGACACCAATAAGGAACTTATTATGTATGCCAGTCAATAGGTATCACTCCCATTTTATAAATGAGAATGGTTTACTTAGCTAATACCTCCGATGTGCCTGTGGTAGTGTTGCTACCATACACTTAGGGAAATCAGCACAGATGGTATGTCCCACATTCACAAGGCATATTTAATAGGAGAGAAAGAGAGAGAGAGAGAGAGAGAGAGAGAGAGAGAGAGAGAGAGAGAGAGAGAGAGAGAGAGAGAGAGAGAGAGAGAGAGAGAGAGAGAGAGAGAGAGAGATACAGAGACAGACAGAGAGAGAGAGATACAGAGACAGAGACAGAGACAGAGACAGACAGAGAATATGATTCAATCTTTTCCAGGCATGGAAGGATGAACATTCATGCAGGGATAGAGAGATGCCACCAAAAGAGCTACACTCAGATCACAAAGGAAAATAATTTGCTAGTACTTGATAACACTCCAGGTAGCTTCTAGCTTATGGCTGCTAATCTTTTCTGTTCTGCTTTGCATAATGAAAGCCCATTTAGGGAGCTTTGTCGTGCCTGATCACATGCATCTTGCCAGCACTGGAAGTGGTCTCAGTGCTGTTTTTGCTACATTTACCTGAGTCTGCTCACTAACCTTCATCACAAAATCCATTCAGGCTCACAGAATTCAGGTAAACAGGAGCTTGTGCTTTACTGTTTTTAATTAAAAACATGTTTTAAAAGATTTTACACATGAGTACTATGTTTATGTAATTTCCACTCTACTCTCCATGCTCCAACTCCTTTTATGTCTCTTCCACTCCCTCTTAAATTCATGACCTCTCCCTCATTATTCATATATACATAACACATAGATACATTCTAATATTGATACATACATATATGTGCCTACACATGATATATATAAACATAACTTCCTAAATCAATTCAGCGTTAATCACCTGGTTGTGGATAACTTGTCAGGAGGCTGGTGCCTGGAGAAGATGGATTCAGTCTCTGTCTCTGTCTCTCTTTGTCTATCTCTCTATCTCTCTGTCTCTGTCTTTCTGTGTCTGTCTGTCTGTCTGTCTGTCTCTCTCTCTCTCTCTCTCTCACCATTAATTGCTTGGAATTCTCATTCTACAAGATGGCCTTCTAAGATTTTCTCTATCTGTATTAACTTGTCAACTAGTATTATCATTGCTATAACCACATTGTTGAGACTTTATGGGTATAGATTTCCACACATAAAAAAAAGATACTATCTATTAGCAGACACCTCTGTCCTCTAGCACTTACAGTCTTTCTACTCCCTCTTTGATGATGTTGTCTGAACCTTTAGGTATAGCAGTTCCATTGTAGATGTCCTGGTTGGAGTTGGGTACCCATGGTCTATTATTCTCTACATTTAGACCAGTTATAGTAATTTCTCATGAAAACTTCCCAAAGTAACCTGTCTGACATGGCCAAGGTAATCTTGTGGTGATCCATGCCATTGGCATTGCCCTAGCCTCTTGGATGTTCTGACAACTGCCATGGCTTCAATATGTGGTTTGGGTGGGTCTGATGTTTCTAGATCTTTTCCAGGGTGGATATCATGCCAGGGGTCAAGTTGTTGCAGGTTTTTATTAGTTTGCCTGTGTCTCATCTCTCAGCTCCTCTTTCTAATATTCTGGATCTCTGCATACCTATGATTCATGTCCAGCACCTCATCCTTTTCTCCCAGATGATGGACTCAACGTTTGGTTATAGATTTAACAGCAACTATAAGATGATGTAATGAATCTACAACCAGATGTTTCCTTACACTATAAGTTTATACCAGGGATCAATTATGCTCAAAATTCACATGTAGAAATTTAAAATCAAATTAATTGGTTGTAGTTAAATAGAATCCATAGAAAAGTATAAGATCAATTAAGAACTGCCTCTAGTCGGCAAGTTAGACCCCAAAGAGTTTTAATTTCCTCATTTGTTAATTGACAATATTAGTAGAGGATTGTTATCATAAAGCAGAAAAAAAGGAGGGTGTTTTCCTCTGTGTTCCCAAGGCCTGGCTCCAGAAGAGCTGATGGGGCTGACTAGCAGAGAGTCTGTAGGGTTACTGCAACAGCAAAAGCCAGTCCTTTTTGTTAAAGTCTAAAGGCAGGAGTCAGTTTTCTGAAGAGAAGGAAGGGCAGCCTTTCTGTCCTTTTCAAGCTCTGGTTGTTGGATGAGGGTCTTCCAGAAAAGGCTTCTTCACTCAGTCTACCGAAGAAGACTCCCCTTAAGTCACCCACTACAGAAGGACTTCCAGTCAAGTTTTCACAAGTGTCGGGACACCTGGTCATGAAGTCAGGTACATCCATTAAAGGAACTCTAAGAATAACCCTAAGGGTCAGGGAAACTATAGTGATAAAACAGGCCATGAACATTTAATCTACAAAATCAAAACTGGTGGGAATTTTTCGTTCCATAATCTAGCCAATGCGCTTTTAGTGAGTTTAATTTGCATTTAGCTTTCTATGTTTTGTTTATTGAGACAGCATGGCCTTGCACTCTCTCCTCCTGCATGGACATCACGAATACTGAGTCCTGGTGTGTACACCAATGCAGGCTTCTTTTTCTATGTTCTTACAAATACTACATAGAACACAGGAAAACCTGACTTAGATTCAGACTTCTATCTGAATTTAATTCTTTAATATATTTGACAATAATGTTATATATTTATATGGATTATATAGATTATATATTATAATTTATAACACATTATTATACTGTATAATATTATCAACATCATATGTTATATGTTACATATTATAAATTATATAAATATATGTGCATTTAAATAAGTTTAAATAAAAATCACATAGAAATAATTTTATAGGAGAAGCAGATATTTACTGGGACAAGACAATAGTGTTTATGTTTTCCCTACATAGTTAGATGCAGCCAACACTGGATAGCTTGGCCCTAATGTATATGGGCTGGAGGCATACTGCTTGGGTTAAAATCTCAATTCTACTTCTTATCCCCACAGAAGCAACCGATTCTCATTCTGTGCTTCAGTTTCCTTCTTTATAAATTGAATACTGTAGTTGAGACCTGCTATCATAACACAGAAGAAGTATATACCAGGCTCCAGAAATCCTCTGAAACTTACTGTTTCTATGCTTCTATGCTTTGAGAGTCATATAATGGAGAAAGATTTTACCATTTGATTCTCTTAGCAGAGATTGGGTATGAGGGTATCTCTTAATTTAAATGTGCGATGATGTCAAGAGAGTCGTACATGCCTATAATCCACTCAGAAGGCTAACACAGAGGAGAGTGAGTTCAAAGCTGGATAGCGTTGCATAGGAAATTCTAGAACAAGGGGGGGTATTCAGAAAGACCTATTCTTTGAAAAACAAACAATAAGCCTGGGGTAGTGGCACTAGTCTGTAATCAAAGCACTTAAGAGGCAGAAGTCAAAGTACAGCCAAGAGTTCAGGTCATCCTCTGCTATATAGCAAGTTAGAGGTAACCCTGTGTCAAAACAAAACCAAAAGCAAGACAACAAAATGTGAGCTCATAAGAGCCATGACTTGATAACATTATGACTATGACACTACTGTGTGTGTGCATGTGTGTGTGTGCATATGTGTGCGTGTGTCAGAGTGTGTGTGTGTGTGTGTGTGTGTGTGAGAGAGAGAGAGAGAGAGAGAGAGAGAGAGAGAGAGAGAGAGAGAGAGAGAGAGAGAGAGAATCTTCCTTGAGACAGTCACAGGCTGCAGAATATTGCAGAATGATAATAAACATTCTTGTATAATTATCAGTTTTGTAGATTAAATTTATAGTCTGGTCAAGGAAAGGAAACAGTTTAGACACTTGAATTTATTAGTACATTAGGTAAACCAGCACATGTTATGGCAATGCTGTGAAAGCAGGGTAAACTAAACAGGATTTTACTGATGCCAATGTGTGCTATTGAGCATGGAATGAGAAATGTATTATTCTTTCTTGTAAGTAGACGTCAGTCACAGTTTTTAAAGAGTATTCACAGCATTTATCACTTTCTGAAACACACACACACTCTCTTCTATTTTCCTATAACCAAGTAGAATTCAACCACTAGGAAAGGCCACTGACATCAGTTAAATGTTGAATACCATCTCAGGTTACCTTGATTATGGGAACTTAAGCCAATTTTTTTTTTTGGAATTAAAGAATTCATAAAATAAGTTAAAGATAGACTAAAACAAAATATAGCACCCATATTCATTCTTATCTGGAGGGATACTCTAGCTTAGCCAATCTAAGAAAAAATGGTAGGAATGATTTTCTTTTGTTTTTGTTTTTTAATCTTCCTTTCAGGAAGTAGAGTAATCAGGAAAGGAAAAACATAATGTGGGATATTTACAAGTCAAATAGGTGACTATTTAGAAAAGAAAAGACTAACCATGAGTGTGATTCACTCAAAGTAAATAAAATATCAAACTTTTTGATAGGAAGTTGCCTGACAGAATTCCAATGGCCCTTTATGCATACAATTCGACCTTCATAGCAACCCAATACTACTTCAAGCAGATTTTAGATGGGTACAAAACACTGGATTGGTGTTATTGTTATTGTTGTTGTTGTGTGTGTGTATTTTGAGTCTAATTCATTTCTTTCTACTTAACTCCTATCTTATTGAATATAGTATAACCACTTAAAGAGATATTTTGAATGATTGTGATCATCAAAACCCTGATGATGTTGGCACATTCTTTAGTGGCATCTAGTGGACATAAGGCTGGAATATGAAGGAAAGAGCACACAAGAAGTTTAGATGTTCTGAATGGACTCACCCAGTGATCTTATTACTATATATGAATCACATGGGCTCCTTTTGTTTTAATTAAAAAATCCTCTCCCTTTCATGCTTTCAAACTATTTTGACATTGGAAAGAACCTCAATCACTAACAAGCTCGGGGCACAACATCATACATAAGTAATTTTTTACTATTTGGTGCAGCTATCTAACTTAGGAGGATTACATGACTTCATTGATCACTAACTTACCAGGTTGAAAGATTTTTTTTCTTACAATGTAAACTAAATACAAATTCTTTAGAGGCCAGTGAAGACCTGGGATACGGGGCTATGCATATACTTCTATCCTAGCCAAGCACATAATAGGCTCAAGACATTTCAACCCTGAAGTGCTTAACTCCTGCAGAACAACTGAATTGTGCTGCAGGCTTGTTTAGCACTGTGGCCAATATGGCAGTAACGAGCCAGATTGCCTGGATCATTGGCATTCTCTCCTCCAAATGCAAGATTGATGGGTTCAATATAAGTCTATGCAGTTACCCATTCTTGTAATAGAGAATTCTCATTAAGGAAATGGATTAATTGGCTTACTGATGTTTTATTGAGAGCCAGATTTGAATAAGTAGACTCGGCAGAACTGAGAAAAGAAAATTAAACACTAATAATTGGAGAAATGTGCATGTTTAGGCTGAAATCCCAGCCACAGGCTCAAATCCTCAAATCAAGAATCTCAGCATGCTGCTTGTCAGTGGGAATAAACATTTATATCTAATTGATAAAAATGCTTCTCTCTCTCTCTCTCTCTCTCTCTCTCTCTCTCTCTCTCTCTCTCTCACACACACACACACACACACACACACACACACACACACACACACACACAGAAGCAGTATGGCACACAGGCAGGCAGAGACAGGATGCAATCATCTCTCCTAAATTTTCATAGGGAACCTTATGAATCTTATTTTAAGAAATGTGTGTCTGAATAGAACCACCTGTACTATTGTATATTATTGTTTCCACAAATAACTAATTATTCAGATCTGGGGAAAACCCAATTATAATCACTAAGCTTTTCTTTTCCCTTTTCCCCAGGCTACAGTATTATTAGTTACTTGCTGATTTGGGTTATATGCATCCTGCTTTAAGGCTTGGCATTTGCTATGTCATTTCCTGTCTGGAAATTCTCCCCCCTCCCCACCACCTCCATCTATATGCATCCATGGCTTTGTCCTTTATAGTTTTGAAATGCATAAAAGTCATTTCTAAAGGATTACTTCTCTCAAGTATTTATTTCAAAAGAACACCCCACCCAAGTTTTCCTAAGTGTTATTCTATACAAGGTGGTGACTTTTATTTCATACTGGCCTTAAACACTAATTCTCATCAGACAGATTGCATGAAATATTACTTCCTTGTTTTTGTTTGTTTCCCTTCTGTGAAAGATAGTTTTATTTCAACTTGACACAAACTAAAGTCATCTATCTATGAATAGAAAACCTTAAACAAAAATGCCTCTACAAAATCAGGTTGTAGGAAGGGCTGTAAGGCATTTTTAAAATTAGTGAGTGAGGTAGGAGATTCCAGCCCATTGTGGGTGGTATCATCCCTGGGCTGGTCATCCTGGATTCTATAAGAAAGCAGGCCCAGCAAGCTAATGGGAGCAGGTCAGTAAGCAGCACCACTCTGTGGCCTCTGCATCAGCTCCTGCCTCCAGGTTCCTGCCCTGAGGGAGCTCCTTCCCTCAGTGCCTTTGATGATAAACTGCTGCATAGAACTATGAACAAAATAAGTTCTTTCCTTCCCAACTTGTCTTTTAGTGACAGTGTTTCATTACAGAAATAGAAACCCCCAAACATGCTCCTATTAGGCTGAAGTTTGGTCTGCTTTGAATTTCAAGTGTGCTTAGTACCTAATAAGTTACTCAACAATATTTGTTGAATCAGTTAATAAGTTGGCCTGTTGACTATAATTTGGGAGGCTCTTGGTTTGGGAGCAAAAGTAAAAGCTAATTTATGTACAGGGTCCTAAATTTTAGCCTTTATTGGAACTGGTTATTTTACATTTATACAACATTTTAGGGACATAATAAGTCAATCATAATATTTACCATTTCACTCCCAAATGTACCACAAAAAAAGTGCTGCTGCATAAAAAGAAGATGAAATCATATACTGGATCTGAGCTATGCTATTTGATAATATTCTTTTTATTTTAATGTAAAGGTCTATGCTTTTAATATAAAGTCAGACCTTGGAGAGACCTTTATATAAATTTAAAGCAGGAATCATGCTATAGGATTGATTGAAAAGTACACATTCAGTCTATTTTGGATTATTGTAAATATACGTTTCTCTCTTCACGCATAAAACATGACTGAAATACAAACCTAATAAAAAGTTTCCAATAACCATACTTTCCCAATAAAATGCAAATAATTTGTAGTTACCTACCTCTCTCTTAAAGGATAAAAAACACTGTCTTTATTTCATGAGATCTCTTCTCAAACCCTCTGGTATCGATACCAAATGCTTTAATTACCATTTGCAATTTCTTTTGCATTCTGAAGTTACATTTTCCTGTAAATGGCACCCTCAGACCCAGTCATTTCTACATGAGTTAATTGGTAAAAAGAAGCCAGGAAAAATGGAGCACTTCAGTTTAGAACGTTCATGAGAAATTATAAATCGGGAAAGGACAGAAAGAGGTTCTAACGGCCATTTAGCCACCATGGGCAGGAATGTATCTCTCGGGATGATGCTAGAACTGCTAGCATCAGAAGCAAATATGTCAAAGATAATGAAGTGCTTGTGCAAAACCAGATACCATTTCAACCTTGACAAATTATCTAACATCTGTACTGGACAAGAACTGAAAGAACATAAATATTATCTCTCCCTGTTACTTCTCCAAATTGCCTTGTTACCTGTGTTACTGAATTAATTTTAATATAGCAAGCATTGGAATCACCACTCACTGAGCTAAAAGGTAATCACAATCATATTGTTGATCGTCCTCTGATCATGGCTGCATTTCCGGCAGCAACGACATTTGACACAACAAGAATCAAAGCTGAGCTATTATAAGGTCTGCATTTACCATTTGCCAGTGGCTGCACGTGCCATTCATTGGCTCTAGACCATCTCTGGTGGGGGAAAATGGGAAGTGTCCTACACTAGACACTTGGGGGCTCACCCCACTAAACAGATCAGTTTCTAAAGGTGAGGTAAAAGAAAATGTTTATTTATGTGTGCATGTGTATATCCAACTATATATTATATTTATAAAATAATATTATTTTTGATATATAATGTTACATGTATAATATAACATATTACATATTATGTAAAGAAATATCACTGTAGTATATATTATATATATTTAACAATATAAATTATATCCACATATTAATTTATGTGTATATTTCAAAAGTTACCAAGCCTAGAGACTTTTATTTCTGGAAATCTATGCATGGTAAGTGCAATAGCCAAAACAAATTAAAACTGAAAACAAATGAAAAAAAAAGAAAAGAAAAATGTTCAAATAAATATGTAAGTTAAATCTCGTTTTGGAATGATTCCAGGACCTTGTTCCCAAGACTAAGATTTCCCTTCTGCTCAGGATAATGAGATGCAGGGTGTCAGCATCCACCTGCTGCCAGGAGAAAGTAGCAACTTTATCAAGAGCCATTATTCTTCCAACAACTTTTAACAATAGGTTATTTTAAAATGATGATCTTACAATTAGGGGAAACTGCTACAAATGCAGAGAAGCTGAAATAAAAGGCCCTGCTATTTATGAGAAACATGTATATTCTTATAAAAATTTCTATAAAACAGTACTTTCGGTATATAAAAACCTGTAATTATAGAGATAGTTCATCATGTCCATTGAAGAAATCTGAAACGTGCCTGCATTGACATCACAGAACACTTGGCTTGTTGGGATTGAAGGCTGATTTTGCTCATGAAATCAGTGCTCTAATGCACTGCATGCTGTCCAGTTTTGTGTCTACTTGACACAAGCTAGAATCATTTGAGACACTAGTACCTCAATTGAGTTAATGCTTCCATTAGACTGGGCTGCAGGCAAGCCTGGAGGGCATTTTCTTTATTAGTGATCAAACACGGAAGGGTCTGATCCACTCTAGGTAGAGCCACTGTTGGGTTGGTTCTGGAAGAAAACAGGCTGAGCACAATAGACTGAGCACAATAGGCTGAGGAGAGGGCAAGCCTTTGTTCCTACATGGCTCCTATACCAGCTCCTGCCTCCAGGTTGCTGCGCCGTTTGAATTCCTATCCTGACTCCTTTGATGATGAACAACAATGGAGGTAGACATATAAGCCAAAAAATCCTGTCTCCGCCTCAAGTTTGTTTTGATTAGCGTGTTTCATTATAACAGTATGCTTAATTAGTTATAACCCTTGCTAAGGTGTGTTTACTTGTCTAAATTGAAACATCATGTGAGGTCTATTCAGATGCTCTCCTCATCTTTATTGTCCCCTAAAATGAACTACACTGCAACAGAGATGAAGACTTATCTTCCTGACCTGTGTGCTGCTCTTCCAAGGGAAATGGAGTAATGGGTAGTTACTCGGAGCAACAGAGAGAGAGAGAGACAGAGAGAGAGAGACAGAGAGAGAGACAGAGAGAGAGAGACAGAGACAGGGACAGACAGACAGACAGACAGAGAGACTATCCTGTATACAGGTAAGGAGGAAACACACAGATACCACTTGCTATTCTAGAGGCTTTGAGTGATAAGAGACATTCATGCAGATAGCTAGCTACACACCTAGGAAGGAATCCCTGTGACACCTGTGTGTAGTTTTGCTTGGCTTTGGAAAATGATACCAACACTATTTCAAATATTATTGTAAGCTGTATCATACACGAGAGTTAACAGAGAAGTAAGAAATGTCTTTCCTAATGGCCATGTTGGTTGATGATGTACAGCCTATGGATACCCTCGTTAATTAGTTTCTTACAGTTAATAAAACAGATTTGGGAAAATCACTGTTACAGCTTCTTTGATTTACAGTTTCTCATACATGTTGTATTAAGCATGTAACTTGTGAAAAAATGTGTGAAAAAATAATTACAGTATTTTTTTCATAGCTAGCAACATAGACAAAAACCTACAAACCTAGATTTTCAAATATCTACTATTATGAAGTGATTGAGGTTTGTTTGGGTTCTACAAACAAATCTTGACCGATATACCATGAAAATTCTATGGTTAAATTTAAAGGTTTATTGTTTTAATAAACAAACTGTCTTTCTTCTATTTCTGTCTTGTAAGGCAGTCAAAAGCCCACATGCATGCTGTGAAGTCATCAGTTACCAAACCGACTTTTGGGCCCAAGAAATTAAAGCTCACATGAGCACTGTCTTTGTCCAACAACATTACTTTCATTCTTTCATCCCAGATATGCTGAATGTATTTCATTAATAAATATTAATCTTTTCATAACTTACGATTTATTTATTTCTTCACACAAATTCTAAATTGTTTCTGTTGTTTTAATTATGACACTGTATTCTATTTTGGGGTATTTAAAAACTTATTTAGAGGTGTAGACCTTTTTTGTTCATCTGTGTCAGCCCATTCTTGGACATTAGCTATGATTCTGTCAAGAAGTTCAACACCAAAGAGATGTACTTTTGTCATTGAGTGCATGCTGTTGTGGAACTTCAGCCTTCCACAGTCACAATTTTTGAAGAGTGTTCCATTTTTCCTATTATACAGAATTAGCCTACTTAATTGCATGCATGTGTTATTATAGAGAGAAATTGAATCCATGTGCTTTACTATAAAGTCATATAACCCCTTTCCCTCAGAGAAATTCACCAACTCCTATCAAAAATAGCTACATGCTTCCCCATTAGACTATTTCAGCTAGCTATAATAAGCTAGAAGGAAAAAGTACAAATTAGTTTCCCGTATGATCGTGTTAAAATGTCTTGTGCATTAAACATTCAGCAAAACAAAGTGACAACCCAAAAGATAGAGGCCTACCAGATGGCTTGGCAGGTAAAAAAGCACTTGTTGGGCAGGCCTAATGACTTTAGTTATATCTTTGGAGTCACGTATGTTGAAAGGCAGATAACTGACTCCAAAAGTTGGTTTGTGACTCCCTTACATGCACTGTGTTTCCCACCTGCCCTGTATTCACACACATCATGCACTCATCTATCCAGACAATAATGCAAAATAGTTAAAGGGAGTGAACAATATGTAGAGTCACAGAGTAAACACACTTCCCAGTTTAAAAAACGCTTTTGTATGCATATGGAGATAGTTTTGTTTTATATTTCAGCTCCTTGAATTCACTCTTTATAATAATGCATTTGTCATATATCTTAAGACATTAAATTTACAGATATATTTGAAATATCAAAACATAAAAAACAAATCTCAATGGTATTGTACTTTGAGGAAAAACTGAGATGTTTTACAGTCTAAAAATCATAAAATACAAGTGATATGAAGAGGAAAATGGGAAAAATATGGAAGACATATTCAGGACATGGGTTAAAGGTCAATATAGGAGAAGGAGGGCAGAGGGAAAATAATACTAACAATATTTGAACAAGCTATAAGGAATTACTTTTTATTTACCTAAAGTTATGTATAATACATATGAGTATATGTAAATCCATTTCCATAGTTTAAACGATGTTATGCCACTAAGGACTGATATTGTATCTCTTCAAAGCTCCAGACTATCTATCAAAAATCCTCGCACCAGGCATGAGAAACCGCATTTTGAGTTTTCTTTATGTAAGTCCTAGAGACTCCTAAAACAACATAGGTTGTTACTGTTGTGTTTGGTTGCTTCTCAGGAATGGCTGAAGTCAGGATTATAAAATTCATTGTAGCTTGGTCTATTGAAAGTGTATACTATAGACAACAGTTGGGCTATCCATCTATGGATTTTTTTTGAAACTATGTTTTCAGTGGAGAGATAGCTCAGTGGATTAAGCACTTGCAACACAAGTGTGAGGACTGGTTTTGCTTCCTAACTCCAGTACGAAATCCAGGTAAATATGGTAGCTAACTGTAATCCCAGCATTCAACAAGCTGATATGATCCACAGGGCAAACTGGCTAGCCAGTGTAGCTCAATCTGATCTCCATGTTCAGAGATTTATTGCCTCAGGTAATAAAGTGGAAAGCGACTGATAAAGACACCTAATGTCAACCTCTGACCTGTACGCATGTACCTACATACATGTGAACACGCACCACAGGAATACACATTCCAAAGTTTAAAAAATTCTAGGTACTCTGACCAGTTAATTCGTTAAGACACAGTTATAGATACTATTAAGTGAAATCAAACAAATTATTGACTCGAACACATGGCTTCTGTAGCCATCCAAGAGTAAATATAGGCTGAGTACCTGCCACTGAGAAAACAGCTACTTCTCACTCTGAGCCTCCAGATACACAAGGAAAAAATACGCAAGCCAAGCAGGATATGCTTCAACATATGTGTGTGTGTGTTTGTGTATATATGTATGTATATATAGTATACTAATGTATACTAAATTAAATGGAACCATCTATGTGAGAACAAAATATTACATATGAAGTGCTAAATTGCCAGTGCTTAGAAAGACAGAATAAAGGAAGAGTGAGTGTCACAAGCTCAAGCACAAAGCCTGACAAGTGAGTAGGAAGTTCTTTGCATTATTTAGCCAACTGACACTTTACACCAAAGGTTGTGCAAAGTGCTCCCACAACCTCCTTTCCACACTTTTACTCTGGCCCTTTACAGTGAAGAAAAGATCAGGGTCTACTAGGCAGATACTAGACACAACCGGCTCTTTATCCCTTCAGGCCACCCCCAAATACCTACCACCTGTATGCCCATACGCTTAAGCCCCGAGCACACAGTCCAGCATGGCTAGTAAGCAAAATATCACAAGAACATTATGACAGATGGCTCGCATTAAGAAGTTGCATTTATACCAAACAATATTAACACAATATTAACAAACATTGTAGTCAAAGAACGATATGTTCTGGAAGTTATTCCTAAAATACGTATCTGTCGCTTTTGCAGTTCTTAGCCAGACTACCTCAGAGGATCTATTGTCCTTGTTTGCTGGGACTTGGGCCATTTTGTTAAAGGCTTTCTGCTGATGAGGATGAATGGGGTGACGAATTATTGCAAGGATATAGTGTTGATATCATTTTGCTTTAAACACAGCATTTGCGGCATGCTTTATCTCAAATCTCAAAGTCCTTTTAACTTTGATGCCAGATTCCAGTTTTGCTTTCAATTTCTTATTCTTTATTCTTTTAATTAGGCTTTTACAGCACTCAACTAATCTACAGCATATCTATTCGCTAGTTCAATTGTTGAGGCCTTCCTCAAGAAGCTATGTGTGCTTTATATCCGGTTGTCTGTTTAAACACCCAGTGGTTTATTTTTTTATATATCTGTATCCAGCTTTCAAACTAATTCCAAGAGTAGACATTGTCAGAAACTAAAGCATTGCTTACTATTTAAGATTTTCTGTAATTTTTAGAAGTGTATGGCTTTTGTTCTTTTAAATTTTCATTCTTTAAAATTTTCAATTTTAAATTTAAAATTCTTTTAAATTTCATTGTAATAAATATACAATGTAATATTGTATACACATATACAATAAAATATGATCATATACTCCCCTCACTGCCTCCTCCAGCTCTATCCTTATCTAACAAATTCCCATTCCTAACTTTGTGGGGTTTTTTTTTTTTTTTTTTTTTTTTTTGTAGCCCATTAATTTTAACTAGTGATGCCCTTATGTGCCTGAGTGTTGGAGTCCATTGGAGCCTAGGGAAGCCACTTAGACATAGCACTATCCTAAGAGAAATACAGGTGCTAGACAGCTGTGCTGGTTAATTTTGTTTGTGAACATGACTAGATGATGAAACACTTTGAAATTATATTCTTAGATGTGATTATAAGGACATTTCTAGAAAAAATTAATTGAGGGGGAAATAAAGCTTCTGAACTCTGGGGGTCACTATTCCATGAACTGGGGTTCCAGACTGAATGAGAAAGGAAAAGAAAGTAAGGCAGTGGGGTACAAGAAATTTCCTTTGTCTCCTTTCTGCAGCACTAAGATGTGACTGAGCAATTGCTTCACGCTCCTGCCACCATAGGGCCACCCACTGCTGTGGCTACTGCATCTGGACAGACTGATGTCCTCAAACTGTGAGTCAAAAATCAATCTCCCCACCTAAGATATTTCTTGTTAGCTATTTCATCACAGTGACATTGAAAGTATTCAATATCTTTATCAAAACCCTAAATCTCTTCACAATAAAAATTTCTGCTCATAAGCTAGGTATAAAATGTTTAATTCTCATATAGGAAAATGTCATAAAATGTAAAACAATGATTTAAGAACCTCTCTTGTTTCTCCTTCTGTGTCTCTACATAGTTAACATCATGAAATGGACATAGTTGTCTTATGAATACCAGATAATACCTTCTGTTTATATTATTGTACAAAAATAATCATTGTTCTCTTCACTTATTATGTTCCCCAACATACAAAATATAACTTCCTATAAATCATCTATGTCTACTGATGAAATATTAAGAGGAATAAAATAAATCAACCAACTGGCCGAGGCCAGTTTGTGTTTATAGTGAAAAATAGTATTTCTATAGTAAACCAAATGGCCCATTGGTAGACTGCAAGCTTTAACCTTGAACAGTGCATACTTCCAAATCTCTGGGGAAAATAGTTTGAAAACAATTTGAAGATGCATATGGATATATATGATGCACTGGAATATGACTCAACACTACAGTTGTATAAATATTTAAGAAACAATAAGGTATTTTAGTAACATAGTGAGACTCTAAATTTTTTGCTACTCAGTTTAGACACACGCTTAAAGACACAGCTAACATAACTTGTAATAAATAGCATTCGCATGGAGTTATCTTGCATAGCTTCACCAAGAAGCTCTTACATTTTTGTTTAAACAAAATTGATAACTAGAGAAATATTTTATGTGACCTGTAAATCACAAGAAACACTTTCCATAAGCGTCACCACCTCCTGTGTATATTTACAGTTTCTTAGCCACACATTTGCGAGAGGAAATTCGATTGCTTGAAAATTTATTATAGTTTAAGTTATCTATAGTCATTAAAATGCATTTATGGTTCTGCCATCCACTAGCACAGCCACACAGTCAGTCACGGCAGGGTGCTCACAGTCTGATACCCAGCTAATCCATAATGATGAAATCTTCTAGAAACAGTGTGGCAAAAGGATTGTTTACAAGTTGCGTATAAAAACCACTTCACAGACCTCCTGCAATAGGGATCAAGCTGAACCCTACAAAGTTAGTAATAAGTTAGGACCACAGAATAAATAGTCACCTAGAGGCCATGATAGCAAACACTTTGAATCAGTGGCATACTTATAGAATCAAAGACATAGATACTAAAAGCATGCAAGAAAAACAACAAAACACAACCATTTCCTATATCTGTCAGGGTTCCTGTTACAGTCCTATACTGCCTTTCAGAAGGACAGTCATCAGGATGCTAACTAGCAGGCACATACAATTCTCACTGGGAGTGTACAGGAGAAACTAAGTCTCCAGGAAAAAAAAAAAAAAAAAAGAAGTAGAACTATTACTTTGAAAGTTGGGCATTATCTTTGAAATTAACTATAGTGGATGAAGATTTAACCAAAGTTTACCAGAGACTGAAATCTGAAAACAGCATCTAAGAGTCTTAAGGACTAGAAAGTACCAAATGACCATGTTACAGGTAATGTCAAGCTGATATGACTGACTTACCTGAGATGCACATCATATCCTCTGATCAAGGACCTCATATAGAAAAGCGAATGCATTTATCAGCGTGTGTGACAGTCACTACCTACAGTGCATCAGGATACAGGTGAGGCACATTTCTGATTGAAGGTCTTAGGCTGGAAAGCTGCACTTAATTAACTTCATTGCTAGACTACGCTGTTTTAGTTTATTTATGTATTATGTACAAAACACATTCTATTGCATAACTGCAGAGAGACGACAGTATTTACAAACCCCTGATAATATTTTGATACTGCTGGTAAACGGAGAAAAGTGTCTCATTGATTTTTGTCATTTTATTCTCTGGGAACCACAAATTACTGCCATTTTTATAAGTCAAATATTTGATTGAATTTCTGTGATAATCAGTTAAGGGCTAAAATAGCCAGAATCCATTTATAGTATTGCATCTTTCTACATTAATGGCTTATTGGCAATACAATTATATTAGTTGTGAGAATTCAAAGATACATTTTGACATACTCGCTGGCGTAATTATTGTCGCATTCAGCTTTCCGCAGTACCTTCACATGTATAATTGGTCTTCTGAGGGAAAATGTGCACTTCTTTTGTTACAAAGCAATGTCTTTTCTAAACTCAGTTATGAGAACACAGTGTGCGAGATATATTTACTGTGATATTATTACCTTCTAAAGCCTTGCGCTTATTGCCTTCTCATTAAACTATCATCTCTCTGAAATTTTTGGTTTAAATAGAAACAATAAGGAATGGAAACTTAACAAGGGAAAGAGAAGAAATCATTCAAGAGAAACAAATTCAACATAAATTAACTTGTTATTGAGCAGACTCTGAATATTTGCCAAAAAAAAAAAAATAATAATACGTTTTCCTTAAACCCAGGACTTACTGATCTGTTTGTGTGTATTTAATAATATCTAGATTCCAAAGCAAAGATTTGAAAGTAAATAGTCTCAATGCCTTTTTGACATCTCTTCTTCAATATTGAATAGGTTCCCTGGATGCACAAAGGACAAGTTGGATTCAAAGACAGGTGAGTATGGGTACGGGGGTGAGAGGTGGGTTATGTAAGTAATTGGAAAAGTTCATTAATTTCATGAAATGTTTTTTAAGATAATGGACCAGCCAAAATCTGTAAAGGCAAAGTTAACCTGTTAGCCCTCATGGCCTAAAGATAGATACATTCTAAGTTGCTGGAGGCTGATGTTCATATAACAAGCCACATGTTTTCTCCCCATAAACAAATTTAGTAGACCGAACTGCATTGGATGTGCTTGGTCACACACAGGCAATAGATGCATAGGCAGGAGGTATGCCTGGATGTATGCTTAACTCTGATTGGATAAAGGCAGGAAGTAGCTTAGCCTGTTGGGGTTTGCTTTTATGAATACCCAACTGATGTAAATTTGGGGCCATTTCTCCAAGAATCCATTGTATAGACCTGGTCTGTGTCCATTCCCTGGCCAGTACTAAGGAAAGCTTGGTTTAATTGGATAGTTGTGGAACTGGTCTTTCTCCTTGCGGTTTTCAGATTAACAAACCAACACTTTTATCTGTCACAATGTTACTAGCCGTGAGAAGACACAGTTCTCAAAAAAAAGCAATGTGGTCATGTTTATATACATGCACATATACAGAGCCAGCTGCAGATATAGGAGAGGAAAAAACTTACCACAAAGTCTTCAAAGATTTTCTTGAGTTCTTCATGACCATGCCTTTCAGCAATATCCAGCAGCTCTGAGCCATCCGTGTTCTTCATCCTCGCTGCCCATTCTGCTCCTGGACACTGCAGCAGATGAAGAGCCAGATTCTTTAAGCCAAACTTTGCAGCACAGTGGAGGAGTGTTGGGAGCTCTCTGGCATGAGTATCTGGAGACACACAGAAGACCCAGGTTGAATATTTCACTGTATCTGCACTGCTGGGAAACAGTGAGAGTCCCACTCAGAAGGGTGAGCCCAACCTCCATGAAGGGAATAAGGCAGGAGGGACCGTTGCGATGTAGACTCTCCTCCCCATTTTCTTAAAATAAACACAAATGACTATTATCTCAAACATTTATGCCCCAATCTTAATTGCGGAGAAGCTTAAAATTACTATAGGAATTTTATCTTTCACGTTTCAAAAAAATGTGCTTGGTCCTTCCTGTATGATATCTAGCCAATGGACAGGACATTCTCCGCAGTTGAATGGAGAGTGGGGTCTGACTTTCATATGAACTCTAGTGCCCAATATTTGACCACGTCCGCTGGATGGGAAGGCCTGGTGGCACTCAGAGGAAGGATAGCAGGCTACCATGAAGAGACTTGATACCCTATGAACATACACAGGGGAAGGAGGTCCCCCTCAGTCACAGTCATAAGGAAGGGGAGTAAGGGGAAAATGGGAGTGAGGGAGGAATGGGAAGATACAAGAGATGGGATAACTATTGAGGTGTAATATGAATAAATTAATAAAATACATTAAAAAAAAAAAGAAATGGGTCAAGGTTTGACAAACATTTTATAAGGTGAGATTTTTTTATGGGCAAACACTGACATTATTTAAAATAAGTACCAATTTTCAATAAAATGTATTTTCTTGAAAACATAATATACATATATATATATATTCTGTAGTTAAAACAGTTCAAAGTTAGTAAATACAAATACCCACTTAGTAACGTAAATTCTCACATACCTTGATCACCTCATCCCTTGCTACAGTAGAAAATACACTAACAGTGCCTTCATCTTCTAGCATATGGCCTGTTGTGGTTCTTGATTCCTGCTATGCTTGTAGGCTAAGTCCATATTACTTCAGCTTTAGTATTTTATTAAATAAACATTTCTTCATTATAGGAATATATCCACATCTTAATATCAACAACTTCTCTTCGTATCAAATTAATGTACCCATCCCCACCCCAAATAAAGAACTCCCTTGGAATCTATTTCCACACAGCAGGAGGAGTAGCCAGCAACGTCTAATGGCTCCTTTCTATATCTTGGGTGTGTATGCGGTGTCAAAGAATGCAAGCTGATCAGGCCATTTACCCATGACTCCATTGGATTATGGGCCTTTTCTCTGTTGTCATTGTCCTGGTTAGTTTTTTTTTTTTTTTTTTTTTTTTGAAAAAATCTTACATTTTATATGAAAATACAAAAGACCAAGGGCAGTAAAAGCAATCCTGAGCAATAAAAGAGATATTGAAGGAATCACCATCCCAGATTTCCAGTCGTGCTATAGAGTTATGAACAGCATGGTACTAGCATAAAAACTGGTTAGTTTTATGTCAACTTGACATAACCAATACTCAAAGGAGAGGAAGCCTCAGCTGAGGAAATGCTTCTGTAAGATCTGGGTGTGTGACATTTTCTTAATCAGTGGTTGATGTGGTAGTGTGCATCCCATTGTGGGTAGAGCCATCTGCGGGCTACCGGTTCTGGGTTCTACAAGAAAGTAGGCTGAGAAAGCCATGGGAAGCAACCCAGTAAGGCACACTTCCCCGTGGCTTCTGCATCAGCTTCTTCCTCTGGCCAGGTTCCTGTTGAGTTCCAATTTTAACTTTCTTCAGTGATGGACAGCGATGTGGAAGCATAAGCCAAATAAAGGCTTTCCTCCTCAAGTTGCTTTGGTCACGCTGTTTCATCACAGCAATAGCAACCCTAACTAAGATAGCCATCTTGAGGATTTAACCCAAGGTCACATGAATTAAATATTGTTATTTAAAGTTGCTTATATCTCTTCTTCTATTAAATTTTTATAGAGAAGCATTATTAGTATTTAAAACTGAAGTGATCATGTTCAATGAATATGGACAACTATGCAAAACCCTCTTACTAACACATACACCATATGAAAGCATTTATCATCACAAAAGTACACTTACGAGTCAGTCCAGCAATCCTCAAAATTAGAAGCAGTTACATGCCAATTTTCATAAACTAGACAAAATTTTTTTCATGTGAAATGAGTTATATGATCTGCATTCTTTCACAACAGGTTTTGTTTCTCCCCTTTAACCATTTTCCTGGGTAAAATATATTTTCCCAACATTTCTCTATTCCCTATCTCCAGCTAGTACTCTGCTTAAATTTGTTTTTAGTGCTTCTACCTATTATGTTTTATTAATTTATTTTTTTTCTTCCTGGGCTTTGCAAGACCTATCTGATCTGACTTTTGCTTCCCTTAATCAATTTAGGATTGGTTTGGCTTCAAATAATTTTCTTGCCTCATTCTTTCTCACCTTTGCTGGGAAAATCAGTTACATAAATGCTGAATTTACTCAGTAAGATCATCCAAAGCTTAAAGCAGAGCTAAAACAAATGAATACACAGAGGAGCTAGGCTTAGTCTTTCTGCAGCTTTATGTTGATTCTAAGAATTTATTTTGTTCTTTCTTTTAGTTGAAATAATTTATTTTGACCTGTTTTAAATTCACTGATTCCTTTCTTACTCTGTTGTTTCTATTACTAATCCTATCTAATTTTATTTATCTATCTATATGTCTGTCTGTCTATCTATCTATCTATCTATCATTTATTCATTCAGACAATATCTTATTACAAAGTCCTGGCTAGATTAGAACTCGCCATGTAGACCAGCCTATTATTATGGCACACCCCCTGCCTCTGCTTCCCACGTGCTGCGATTAAAGGTATGTGTTACAGTCCTGACAGTACACCCGATTTTAAACTGATTTCTTTGATTTTTTCTTCACTATAACTTTCATTTTACTGATAAAACTTCTCCTTCTATGCCTGCTCATCAACCAACTCAGTAGGTTGTGTAGAATGTTCACTGTAGTCATTGAAGCTCAGCATTAGGAGCATTTCCATGACTGCTTCCTTGGGCTGCTCCTTCCTTGACTGAGGAGCTCTCCTGGTTGTCCCACCAATGCATCTTGCAGCACTACTGTATGCTTTGCATAGCTCTAGAGGACAGAAATAATTAGCATTTATCCTGCAACAAGGCACATAGTTTTAAGAAGCCAAGCCAGCTGGGTCAGTTGAGAACTACCTGTAGAGTGAGTAGTTTTGTTTATCTGATGTGGGGCTTTACTTAGGCTCAGATGACCACTGACTTCAAATATATTAAGGGCCGGATCACAGCTTCATCTTTAGCAATCTGATCCCTGGTGAGGCTCCAGATAGCTCTGTCATTGGTAGAGAGCTGCCAACTTTTCTGTGCTCACTGCTCGACTCTTAAGGGTCTGTGTTTTGCCTTGGGATACCTTTCCACCCAAATCTCTTTCAGAAGAACCTGCTGCAAGGCACTTAGGTAACTTGCATAGCTCAGACCAATAGATTAGAACTGCTTTGCAAGCTTTCACGGTGCCTTATTTTACATATTGGCTGCTGTTGTTCTGCACATGGCCAAAGATTTTGCAAGATTTGTCTCAGGGACTTTCTTAGTTAATGTTCTGTTGCTGTGAAGGGACACCACGACCATGGCAACTCTTATAAAGAAAACATTTCATTGGGACTGGCTTTAGAGTTTCAGAGGTTTAGCTCATTAATGCCATGCTGGGAAGCATGGCAACATGCAGGCATGCATGTGCTGGAAAGGTAGCTGAGAGTTCTATATGCAGATGGGCAGGCAACAGGAAGAGTGTGTGACACTGGGCCTGGCTTGAGCATTTTGAAACCTCAAAGCCCACCCTCAGTGACATACTTCCTACAACAAGCTCACACCTACTCCAAAAAGACTACACCTTCTAAAAGTGCCATTCCCTGGTCACAAAGCATTTGAGCCTACAGGGGCCATTCCCCACTCTTCATATTCGGTGGTTTTCACAGATGCCACAGCATCTTTTTAAAGTCCATGTCAGATTGTCTGTCATTGGAGCTTGTGAGCAATACATTGCTGGGTCTCTTTGTCATACACAATCACCACAAAGTTTATTGAACAAACACAATCTGTTTGTGAGGTCTTGTCTTATTCTATTGGGGATGGACATAGTTAAGAGATTTCGTTTTCTTTCTTGCAAAAGATCTGTCACATTATGCAATTAAGTTTACATATATTTCTTCTGTTATTACTTTTCTACTTGGTTACAAAAAAAATCTGGCTTGGTTTAGCAGGGGTAGTGACGTCATGGATCTCAGGGGAACCTACCATGACCACTTTACTAAAGCAGCATATTTCCTAATTGCATTATAAATACTGACTCTTATGTACCTCTTCAGAATTGTTTCTTTCTGGAAGTGACAAAACAGCTATGAGAACCAGAAGGGGTCAAAATGCTTGTGGGGTGTCCAGTCCAAGTGGGTACACCTTCAGCACAACTACTGCACCCAAGGCTCAGAAAACATCATAGAAAAGGGGTTGAATGATCATACAAGCCAGAGGACCAGGACATCTGCTCTAAGAATGTGTCTCCTAGAAATGACAGGAAAGCTTCACTCATGATACCTCAACAACATGGCTACCTAAACAAGACCTAAATAAGTACGCTATCAATAGACATGCTAATACAGTTGGAAGAAATTCCACAGGGCCCCACCCTTTGACAAAGAACCAAGAAATGCTGAGCCAGGGAGAAATTAGTCTTCAGGGATGAGTCCCCTAGTTGGTTATCCAGGACCAGGTGCCCAGCCTTGAAATCATATACAGGCAAGCAACACTAAAATGACACAGTAACTTGTATTTACATATTTTTGCAGGTATGTATGTAACAACAATACTTAAAGGGAAAAAGAGCATGAACTTGAGAGGGAACAAGGAAGAAGAGGATATGGGAGAAGTGAGGAGAGGAAAGGGAAGAGAGGAAATGATGTTATTACTACATTTTCATTTGAAAATCCTGACATGAGGGAGGTATACACCTATACTCTCAGCACATGGGAGGTGAATGTAGGAAGAAAATGCATGCACCTTCGTCCTTGACCACATATGGAGTTGGAGAGCAGTCCCCACTACATGAGGTACTGTCTCAAAACACAATACTAACGGCAATAACCACAAATAAAGAAACTGTGCATTTTGAATCACCAATTCTTGTTTTGGTATGGGGAGTACTAAGATATAAGTTGTATATTCTTGCAGTGGTGTGAATAGGCGTGAGGTGTGGTCTCCGTAGATTCATGTGTTTGAATGCTTGACCATAGGGAATGGTATTGTTAGGAGGTATGTAGGAGAGAAAAACATGTTTTCCTGCTGATCCCAAGTGTGGGATTGGGAACAGACTAGTGAGAGAGCAGGATGTTTATCCCCTTAGAAGTTGAACCACTTCATGGGGGAGCTTGGATGTTGCCAGCTGAAAACATCCTAGCAGAGACTCTGAGAGGATATCCCAAAGGAGACGCTCCTAAAGAGAACTGCTCCGGGGAAAGCTTCAAGGCTTTGGACTCCAGCTGAGGCTTTAGGTTCTGATTGCTCCAGGTTCCAGTAGCAACTTTGGTGGGATTGCTGGTTTGCTCAGGTCCTGCTGACTATGCCAAGGGAGTCGTTCCTTGGAACAGTATCCTTAATGTTTAATTATTGTGTTCTTTAATCTCCTTTTCCTGTTGTTTGTGTTGGTCGGGTAGTAAGGGAGGTAGGCTTGTTTAATAAGTTCATAAGAAAATATAGTTGTTAGGAAATTGAGCCTACAGAGGTGTGTCCTTGTTGGAGTACGTATGGCCTTGTTGAAGGGAGTATGTCACCTCTGGGTGGGTTTTGAGGTTTCATACCATCAAGCTCCTCCCATTGTGGAATCAGAGCCTCCCTCTGGCTGCCTGTGGAAGACAGTCTCCTTCTGGGTGCCTTAAGATCAAGATATAGTACTCTCAGCTCCTTCCCCAGTGCCATGCCTTGCTGCATTCTTCCATGCTTTGTGCCATGATGATAACCGAGCACATCTCTAAAACTCTAGGCCAGTCCCTTTAAATGTTTTCTTTTGTAAGAGTCGCCTTGGTCATGGTGCCTCTTCACAGCAATAAAACCCTAACAAAGACAGTCCTAACTGGGAAAGGGATTCTACTAGTCTTTGTGCTTGTTTAGCTGTTTTCTTAAACTAACACCATTTAGTCAATGGGCAATTTATAACCTTCTTAGATAAAAACAATAGATTTCCTCAAAATACACAAGAACCTACTAAAGTATGGTTAGTTTTCAGTAAATAACTGTTGGCATTCATAGTAGTTTTCATTAAATTTTTGGTTAGTTTTGTTTTTTAAAACAAGGTCTCATGTAGAGCTGGGATTACTTGCATGTACTGCCATGTCCAGAAAACTTTAATTAATTAAGATTGTGTGTGTGTGTGTGTGTGTGTGTGTGTGTGTGTGTGTGTTATTGTCTAAAAATAAATGTAAAAAGCTACAATTTACAGTAAGATATGGCAAAATCACTGGGTCCCTCTCTTTCCAACTAGAGAAATGATCAGTTTTTAGTTCTATCAACACTATTTGCCAAATGGAAATTCAAGAATAAGAGACTAAAATGTCTGAGGGAATCTTTTCAAAGACCATCTAATCAGATACATCTTTTACAAGTTAAACAGATGAGGAAATTGAGTCATGTACTTTTTGTGCAAGGTGCTTAAGCTGTCTAAGGTAATCCCCTAAAATAGATAGCTAAGACTTGGATTGGCATACTCAAACAGAGCTTTTAAGAGCTTAACTAGCTAAACAGAATGACAAAATGGAATGGAACATGTCCAGGTATAAAATACAAGAATTAATTTAAAATTTGACAGTGAGAAGAGTATGAGAACTGACAGTGCAAGACACATAATCCATTTGTTCTCACAAATTACTCTCTTGGATATTAAGCATTCATTCACCCAGAGAGAGAGGCCAGGTTGCCACTTTGGGACAAAACAAGTGAGTCACATGAGCAAGAGATTAAAAGGCAGGTGATACACATTTTAATCCCAGCTCAGCCAGTAAATATTTGGTTCGTGAAAAATGTTTCTTCATTTTCCTATACCTCAGCCTATTTCTAAAAGCAGGGGGTTGGGGGTGACGGTAGCAATAATTCTAATATTCTTCTGATTTATGCCACAGACTCTCTGGGAGGAAGTTTTCTCTGGGTGTTAAATACAAAGAAGCAGGGGAAGGGGCTAGGGAGGTGGCTTAGTTGGTAAAGTATTTGCCACACGGGGAGGAGGACCTGAGTTTGGATCTCTAGCATCCCTAGCACATTAAAAAGCAAAATCAAACAAACAAAACACACGACAAAACAAAACTAAACAAAAAACCACCAGTAACACCACACACACAATGACACCCACACCTCTCAACAAGCCCCCCACACGCATGAGCACATGGATGCACATGGGCACACACACACAGACAAACCCACCACCAAACAAACAAACAGTAAACAAACAGACAAAACAAAGTCAGGTGTGTTGCTCCTTGTGTCTTCAATACAAGCCCTGGCAAGAAGCTACAGGATGGGAGAACTGCAGGAACTTGCGAGCCAGCTAGTCCAGCCAATGGGTAAGCTCCATTAACCATTGGATGTGTTTGTTCTCTGTCTGTCTGTCTGTCTGTCTTCCAGTCCCCCCTCTGTGTACTGTTTGTTGCAGTTGAGTTATCATTATTGCAATGTTCTATCTATATTTAAGGGGAAAAGTTAAAAGTGTCCATATTGCTTCTCCCTCGTATATCCTGGTATAATCTCTTGTTGAAGGCTAAGCACTCAAGTACCACTGTATTCTGAATACTTGTCATTATACCTACAGATGAATGTAGCGCTCAACTCCCATCAAAGAAGTTTCTCTTTGCAGTAACTACAACTGGTCAAAATCCAACGACCTTCTGACCATGGGGTGTCCAGCCCTAACTGGTATAATGTGCAACATATTTCTCACACTGAAGGCTCAAGAAACTTTATGGAGAAGATGACAAGAGGCAGAGGAACAGGATGTCTACTGACAGATTTTTCTCCTCTATATAGTACAGGGAAATAGTATGCAATAATCTAGCATAAACAAGATATGAAAAATGAGACTGATTGTCATTACAAAGTGGACTGGAAATCTCACAAGATTATAGGCATAGGTTAAAAACTATAGAAAATTAATGACTTCTGAGAGAGCTTGCCCCATAATTGGTCATAAAATGCCAAAGAATCTACCTTAAAATATACATATGATTAATGGTAAATGGAATAAGCATGTTGTAGTAATATACTTATAAGCAACATATAAGTTTAATATTCCAATAAGTAACAATAATAATCAAAAGGAAACATAAATAATACATGAAAGTAGAAGGTGGGTCTGGAGGTAGAGGAATGGAAATACTGGAAAGGGAAAGTAGGAAATGATAATAAGGGATCGAGAATGAGAAATGTATGAAATATCATAGTAAAATCTGTTAGTCTATAAAATAAATGCTAATAAAATGAAAGCTAAGCAATAAAAACTTTATGAAATTCTAACTTTGTATCTATAGAAAACAAATAAACAGAATAACTACAAATAATAGAACTGTGAAAGCAAACATGCTGGTTGAGATCACGATGGTCACTGAGGATTGCTATGCTTATTTCCCCATACATGGAAGCCCAAGTGCTGTGTGGCATGAAGGCATGAATGGAAGTGCAAGGCTGGGCCACCCAAGTTCATTAGGAAGGAGTGTTTAGTATTTATTTCAAATCTTCTGTTGACTAAAATCTGATACATACTTTAAAATATAAAATTATTTATATAATAAAAATAAACTAGGCCATGAAGAAATTTTCAGTTCATAGCTTACTAATGATACTGGGAGAAATTTAACATGGCTTTCAGGAGGGGAATCATATATAATGCTAAGATTAAATGAAAATGTAATATGAGAATTGATCAGGAAACATCAAAGATCGGGGTAGCCTGTAGAATTAATTGCATGTCTGAAGTCCTAGTGCTCCTACAATGAAATGGACAACAAGGAAAAGAAAACCTGGGAATGTTGAAGGGCAGCTAAGCCAGTGTATGTGGTGATGAACAAAAAATAGGCCTATTTCCAACAAAGTGGAAGATGAATGTGATACTCAAGATTATTTTGAGACACACATATATATCATAGAAGGTATGAACTCACATGTGCAGACATGCACGCACACATACACTTGCGCATGCACACACACATGCAAGCACACATGCACACACACATGCATGCACACATCATACACTCCAAAAAGATTTTTGAAAGTATATTTCATATATTTATGCACATTAAATATGCAGAGTTATTATATATATATATATATATATATATTACATACTTGAATTATAGATCTAGCATTGTCTATCTATGTAGAGAGATTTTAATCCAGCAACAGGGATGCTCTAGCAAGGGATCACATCCAAAGACCTTCTAGATCTGTGTTATCTGGCTGGAATACAGACAAGACCTTAGACCACACCTTTAATCTCAAACAATGAAGGTAAAATTAGTCTGTAGAAGGAAGCAGCCATGTTTAAAAGTGACGTCTAATCAGGAGTGGACAAAGTGATGAATCAGAGAAATATTTCTCAGGATGAGTCAGAGATAGGATATGCCCAACTCTCACAAGATCAGACAGCAGTGAGTCAAGTATGGAGGGAAGTTCAGTGAGTGCAGTTCAGTTTGTGCAGTTGTGCAGTGCAGCTCATCAGAGGCAGTTGAATAGAGAATAAGAAGGAGACAGAAGATTTGAACAAATTGAGTTAGTTTGAGGCCAAGCAGAACAATTCAGTGAGAAACTAAGAAAAGCCTGTTTGAATCAGTTAGCCTGGAGAGGGGTTTGAGCCAGAACATCTAAGTTGAGCCAGCCAGCCAGAGTTCAAAAAACTAGAAAGGGTGAGTTTATTCAGCAGTAAATCTCTAAACAATTACATCTGGTGAATGAAAGTTACTTTTACATATCTTTCTACTATTATCTATCTATCTATCTATCTATCTATCTATCTATCTATCTATCTATCATCAATAAATCTAAGGAAGGAAGGCATATTATAGAAAGGAAGATAACCATGTTTGTAAACCATAACATTTGGTAATGAGATAAAGGATGAATTTACCTATGACTTTTTGTCTCTTTCTTATTATAATAAATTAGTTTGAATGTTTACAGTTTAGGGTCATTTAAAGCAGTTTATTAAAGACAGCACTCAGAATCCAGCAATTCAGAATAAATGAATTGTTTCAAGAAGTGAAGGAAGGTATTCAGGGGGTGAATTGTTAACAAGGTAGTAAATACAAGTGTCTAGGCATGCCAGGATTTTTAAAATAAAGGAAATTTAAGTCTAAGCAATATTGCCTTACAACTACAAATGAGGAGGCTCCTTAGTCATTAGCTTATGCAAGATGTGAACACAATGTGTGTTTCCATTGCATGTCTGTATTTGCTCCTATGTGGCTAATTGAAGCAAGGTTTTATTTTTTTCAGGTGCATGTGTACTTGCAGCACTTCTTCAGTGGATGCCTTCCCAGTGTTCATGGGCGCGTGAAGCTGGGGTTGTGGCCTGTGAGATGGAAGATTTCTGAGGTATACCAAAATAGTTATTTCTGAGCTTTTAGCCAACTCACTACATTTTGGAAAATGTCATTCTTCTATCAAAATTTAGCTTTCCCATTGCTGTTTCTACATCTGCCAGGAAATAGACCCAATATTGACAGATCCTGCTTCAAGAAAAAAGAACTATATAGAAAGTTCACATTTGTCACACACTGAAACCAAGAGCAGAAGAGAAGCAAGCTAACACTACAACACGTTTAGTGTCCATCTTTTGGATAACATTTCCCTTCTGGAAGAGGTACCTGCAAATGAAATCAGTATCTCAAACTGTTAGTGTCAATCAGAAACATCATAAAGGCCAACAAGAGAAACAATCTCTGACCACCCAACCCTCCTCAATCCTTTTCTTGGAAGTTCCCCATTGTCACTGAGAACCACAAATTTGACTTTCACATTTGGTTTCAAATTTAGATTCCTGCCTTGTCTTTCTGTCTGTCTGTCTTTCTTTTTTCTGCCTTTCTTTCTTTCTTTCTTTCTTTCTATGTAAACACTTCATAAAATGGCCCGACCAGTGGTGTGGAAGCCATGGATGGAGCATCCACAGGCGTGTCCTGATTCACCAGGATTTTAAGGCCAAACCTGCAGCTGGAGGAGCAATGACTAGAGGGTTGGCCCAAGGCGGGCTCTGCTCTGGTGTGTAAGAACCATGTTGAGACAAGCCTCAGAGGCCATTTCTTCACATGAGAGTTTAGGAAGCATCTTCCAGACTCGGGTGTGGGGTTTCATTAGGCACTTTTTAGCATCTGTTTGTCTTTTAATATTGTCTCTGAAGTATGGTAGTCAGTGGCAAGAAGGAAAATTCTTATTTCCAACTCTAAGACAAGCTTCTTCCGGGGTACTGATCTGTCTACCTACTTCAAATAAGCTTGTGGGTTGTATTGAGCATAAGCGGATGCAACTAAATGGCAGCTGAGTGCCTAGGTGGATGGAAAGAAAGGCAGTTAGGCCTCCACCTGGAAGAATTAACAGTTTCAGTGGCTGGCCAGAGTACTGACACCGTTAGTCTAGGAAAATCCGTCAGTTGTTGTGTATAAGGAGAAAGGTTAGCAGACACTACCTAGAGACCTTATAAAGTTGAAATAAATATTGGAGAAGAGGCAGATGACCATGTCTGACAAGGTAAGTGAAACTTCCTTTCAGATGCAAGGCCAAAAGAAACGGAAGCCAGAAAACACTTAACAGAAAAGCAGTGAAATAAATAAGGATAGAGTTTTAAGACCTAGGAACCAGGAGCATTTATCAGAAAGAGAAGGTTGCCAGGCACCAGAGGGGGCATCAGATGCTTCGATGCACCAGGCTAAATGTGATCATATCAAAACTGTTACCATGGATGGAGGCACAATGAAGGAGCTTTCAGAGCCTGCCCCTCTTCATCCTATGGCTGCTCGATCGACCATGGAGCATGGGATAACCAGGGCCAGCCTTTTCTGACACTGGTATAGCTTCCTACGAACAATACTGCTTTTCTGATTGGGAACTTCTTATTTCCCAAAGCTTGACACCAGCACTTGGCCTGCTTCTTGTGGGTGCTGAATCATTGTCAAGCCTTGGGGTCCACCCACTTTCAAATCTAATGAGCACCAAAGCATACAACCCAACCAGAGCAATGCTTATCTTGAGCTTATGGATAAGCAGTGTGGTGGGGCCCTGCTTAGGAGCAAACGCCTAGAGCCCACCAGAATTTTCCAACTGACTGAAAGCTGCAGCAAGGGAGAGTTGGAAGGCAGCTTGGGCTCAGGAGGACTCAGTTCTTCAGATATAATTGGATGGGACATACCTATTCTTTCCATGAACTTCAGCCAACAACCACTCTGCGACATCTTTAAACTCAAGGATCCTGAGTCTCTGATTGGCTGACACACTCAGTGCATTTGAGTTTCGGTCCTTGAATGGATAGCTGGCAAAGAAGTCCTGGTTGCCTTCTGTCTGACTGCTTCCAAACCCTCTGATTCTGTCTCCTGCAGTCTGATAGGTTCTTGTATTTCCTTTTATGGAGCCTTGTTCATTTTGCCCTGCCCCCGTGCAGAGTACCTGATCACTTTTGGATGCCTGGAGCTTCACTGGCAGCCACTCAAGGTTGAAGCATGTTGGTAGATTTCTTTGGCGCCATCTGCAGAGTCCCCTGGCCTATGCTGGCAGGAAGAGTCTAGACTGACAAGCACCTGAAATAATCCAGTTTCTGGATTCCCCGTGTTCAAAGACACACTGAAAGTTCTTTGGTCACATTCCTTCAGTGAGGATGCCTCTGAATGCAGCTTCGGAGAAAGTCCTGAGGTGGTGAATACAGTCATGCTGTTGGAGTTGAAGGTCAAGGCACTGTTGCTGTTCTGTCATGGATCCTGGGGGAGGAGCCACTGTGCTAGGACTCTGTGGAAGGGCGGCTGCCCACAGAGGCATTCGAAGGGCTGCACCTAGGATTGTAAGGTTTCAGGAAGGAGTTCTACCAACACCTTTGGTGGCTTCATTGTTGATGTACCAGCAGTTCTGACTGCCCGTGGGGTCTTTCTCTTTGATCTCACACACCAGGTCGCATTCCAAAAAGGAGACACTTAACTCCTGAGTGACGTTCAAGTTCTGTTTGGCCTGGCAGAGCTTCTCTGGTGGGTACCTTGCCAGCAGGGAGCCCCTCTGATTGTGTCATATAGCTTGGCACATCCAGTAGGGGCTTCTGTGCTGACAAGTGGTTTGTGGTTTTCCCCTCTCAGGGCTTCCTGGGAGCTGGGAGGGACTTTGGGAAGAAGGTGAAGACCTGGAGCTGCTATATATTTTCTAAGACAATTACTCAGCAATAAACATGGATGAACTATGGAATCAATTGTCTTCTGTTTTTAGCTTTTTGAAAAAGTTACTTTGTAAAAAAAAAAAAAACCTGTTAAACAATTTTCACCAGATTCTAGCAATGGTTCACAACTTGCATTAGCCACCATCTTTCTAACTTTTGCAAAGACAGCCTAAAACTTTCTCCTTGTCAAGATCTAGCATGAAGGTACGTTGTTTTGCTGGTCTGTTTTTAAATTAGAGACTGGTGAGTGTGTCTGTCCATTAGGATCACCTAGAAACGAAACCACTAACAATGCCCTGTGTCCTCGTTAATTTGTGCTGAGCATGAACTCCAAAATTCTCATTCTTTTAAAGTTATATAGAATTTCTATGAAATGAAAGACCTAAGACATTCCATCTTCTATATTTCTATAGCTCTGATTTCATAAACATAAACAAATATAATACTGAAGAAGTTTATAAAGATTGTATCCCAATTCCATCTTCATACTTTTGCATATACTTTCACTCATCTACAATTATTTTCTCTTTTCTCTCTCCTCATCGGGACTCATTATTTGTTACCTAAAGTCCTACCTCTGAAGCAGACAATGAAAATTAATGTACATTTTTCTGATAACTATATAGGCCAAAGAGTGTGTCATGTTGTTTAAATTATTATCCACATATTATCTTGTTTCCTCAATGAAATTATAAGTGTCTTGAATAAAAAAAAAGTCATCTTATATTTCTTTTCTGTTCCTAATTTGGTACCTTATTTTGTAAGTGAATTACATAATTAAAACAATTTTCTCTACTCTATCTTCCTTTTCAAAAGAAGGCATGTCTCTGGAGCTTTTCTGCAATAGACCCCATGATTAGTCAGCTGTTCACACAGTTAGCTGCCTCACAACCAGCTGGGCTTTGGGATTCTTTTTCCTGCAGCCTTGAAGCCTGAATAGCTCATAATAAATCTGCTTAACTAGCACAGACAGCAGCTGGATAATGCTTTAACCTTTAACTGTTAATAAGCAAATACTAGACTTCTCATATCTCTCAGCCCTGTGCCTGACTCATTCACCATTGCATCTCAGTGTCTGTAGATGCTGGGTAGCAAGTGAATTATACTCAGTCTTTCAGTAAACTATGTAGGAACAAAAATATTTCTAAAATAGATCATGAACTCACAGTAACATTTGGCCATATAACTTTAATCTGTAACTCTTATGTTTTTTTTCTTGGTGTTTTTTTTTTCTAACATACAGATAATAACGAGTAATTATAGAAAAGATCCATTCAGAGGCTAGTGTGATGGCTCAGAAACTGAGTGCCACTTGCACATGGAGCCAAGCCTCATGACCTCAGAGCCCTTCCTGAGATCCAAAAAGGGAGAGGAAAACTGAACCAACAAGTTGTCCTCTCATCTCTACACAGGAGTGTGTGCCCACACATTTACACAAATAAGTAAACTTAGCAAATTTTTTGAACAAAGAAACACCCCCTTTAAAATTAAAAAAACAAACAAACAAAAAGAAACCTACAGTTACTTAAATTATACAATCCACAGGTAATCACTACAAATGTCTGGTAATAACATCAACTTACACACTAGTATGTTAGGCTTACTATTGAATATCAAAATATCAAGCCAGAAAGAAATTAATTGCATTAATATCTGTGTCAAAATTTACATAACCGCTGATATTTTGAATATTCTTATTTCAATTTTTGGTGATTAGACACAATGATGTAATAAATAATATTTATCATATTTATCACAAATATCCTTGTTCAAACATATCCATAGAATAAAGAATCAGAAGGTAAGAGCACTAATTTTAGAATCCACACAGTTTAACAGCCTGTGATAAGTACATGGAACCATAAATGTTTATGCTATTGGGTTTGACACAATAGATCATCTGATAAAGTGATTGCCTCCTGACTTGAGTTCAATCCCCATGACCTGTATAAAGGTGGACAGGGAAAACTGACTACTTAAAGCTGTCTTCTGTCTTCTGCATGTGTACTCATGCTTACTCTCACATATATGTGTCACACATGCATGCATATGCATGAGTGCACACACACACACACACACACACACACATGCACTATTTAAAAGTTTGTTCTATTTTAGTATGGTTTCAAGAGTTAGGAGTTATATAGAACAGTAAGCTGTTTCCTGTTTATAGCATTTCTTAAAGAGTCACAGAGATTAGAATACAATAAAATGAATGGTGCCATTGAAAAATACTCACATTCTTTTTGAGAGGAAGTTTCAGTTGGGAGAGATTTGAATTCATAATACGGTATCTCATGCTTGAATATAGATGCAAGAACACCATCCAGCTCCTCAATGCTTTTCTGTTTTTGAATGAAAAGGAAATTTAAAATCCGCTGATAAGATACACATGTTCCAGTGAATGGCCCACACCCATGCACATATAGATAGTACTAACTAAATAGTGCATTTTAGAGAAGAAAGACATGAAGTTAGAAGTGGGACATATTGGGGGGAGATATGAAAATTGGAGATGGAATGGGGGTATATGTGATCACATTTCACCATACACATGTACAAGAACAGGGAGGGAAGACAAAGGAAAAATTGCCATCTACCCCAAATTACTGAATTGGGTAGTTTGTAACATGATTATTCTAGGCCATGCTTTCACTTTCTCATATGTATAGCCATACATTAATGATGCGCACAGCCTCCATGAGTGATGCCTCTTAATACGTGGGTGATAGTCAGTACAGAAGCCCATAACTAGCCAAAGTACTGCAAAAGAGTGATGCTGGAATGGTGGACTCCCAGTGAGACAGCTATATGCCCTCTTCCAAGGCTCAGGAAACATTGCAGAGGGAGAGCCGGAGTCCTGGAAGATGGGCAGGACAAGGATGCCTTTCAGATATGACAGTTGCACTCATGAAATCAGTGCAGTTGTGGGGATCTGCACAGGATTGGTCCAGTTGACATGTCATCATGGATGGGGAAGGGGTCCACAGGCCCCCACCTCTCCCTAATAGACTATTGGCAGCTAACAGTTACAGAAGGGTGGATTAGCATTTCCTTCAGTTGTGAAGACACTCTTTTTATCCCAAAAGAGGGATGAAAGTTGGAAAAAGGGTGAATAACAGCCACATTGACTCATTTTTATTCAGGAAAACAGAAGCTCTAGATCTGTCTTCATATATTTCTTGTCTAAAACTCTCACCCAATTACATTTGGGGATAAGATAGGTTAGAACCTGTCTTGTGGAACAGTGTATGTCCTAGCCTTCCTCAAAGAGTCTCCTTCTTTCAGTAAGTGGCAATTAACACAAAGACTATCAACTGGTCAGTGTATAAAAAATAATAGAATGGGAACTTCTCAGCTCTAAATGGGTCATACATATTATGTCCTGTGCTGGCTAGTTTTATGTCAACTTGACACAAGGTAAAGCCATCAGAGAGGAGGAAACCACAACATGAGGAACAGTATTAAAGGGGCACAGCACTGGGAAGGTTGAGAGCCACTGCTTTAGATAGTCAGGCAAAGTCTCAGTCTCTGTCTCTGTCTCTCTGTCTCTCTGTCTCTCTCTCTGTCTCTCTCTCTCTCTCTCTCTCTCTCTCTCTCTCTCTCTCTCTCTCTCTCTCTCTCTCTCTCTCTCTCTCTCTCTCTCTCCCCCTTCAAGAAGTTATTAAGTTAATCTTAAAAGCATTATTAAAATGGATAGGTCTTCAGCAAAAGCATTATGATATTTTCCTTAATTTTTAAAACTTTTTTGGTGGGCCATTTGAGGCAGGGTTTCTCTGTGTTACATTGGCTGTCCTCAACTCCCTTTGTAGGCCAGCCTGACCTCGAACTCACAGCAATCCACCTGCCTCTGCCTCCCAAGTGCTGGGATTAAAGGCGTGCGCCACCAGGAGTCGTTTCCTAGTGTTGTGACCACGAATACTGAAATAATCATTGAAACTCAAGGTAACTTAGACTTATTTCAAATTTTGTATGTGTTGCTGACTAGATAAGTGCAGAGTCCTTCCTTAACTGACTTGCAAAGAGTATGACAGGAAAAAATGTTTGGAAATCCTGCTGCGCAAGGTCTTATTTGTGAATCTTAAAAAGATATAGCTGATACATCTTATGAGAACACTGGGGAGTAACTGTGGGATATCCAGCAACTATTATTTGCTTTTCCTCACATTTTCTGATGGCGTTCTTAGATGCTAATAAAATGGACTCACCCCAACCTAGACAGAAGTCTGCAGAGCACTCTGTGGAAACAACTTCTCTTGGCTATTTTTCTCTGCTCGAACAAAAGCGCATTGGTTCATTTTCACTTTTAAAATTTTAAACCCCTACCCAGATCTAGCCAAAGGTCAGAACATTCTCCACAGTTTAGTGGAGAGTGGGATATGACTTTCTCACTTACTCTGGTGCCTCACATTTGACCATGTCCCCTGGAGGGGGAGACCTGGTGGCACTCAGAGGAAGGACAGCAGGTTGCCAAGAAGAGACTTGATACCCTATGAGCATACACAGGGGGAGGTAATCCCCCCCAGGAACAGTCATAGGGGAGGGGAATAATGGGAAAATGGGAGGGAGGGAAGAATGGGAGGATACAAGGGATGGGATAAACATTGAGATGTAACAAGAATAAATTAATAAAAAAAAATTAAAAATAAATTTTTTAAAGCTGAAAACACATAGCTATTTGCAATGTAAGTTTTGCTGCTGTAATATGGAGATGCAAAGGGACAATGGCTAATACAAGAGAAAGGCTCTGGCCCTTTCAACATGGAAAGAAGCATTTCCAGTTAAGTGATAACAGAGTAGCTCCCTGTGGCTGGGGATCAAAGGCATGTGCTAGGAGGTTTAACAGCTTTCTGTTGTTTTCACAGTTGAAGATGGTTTGTCTATTGCTCTCAGCTTGGCCTTTTAGACAAACAATAAGACAGACAGTGCCAGGAAAGCATGACTACATGATATGGATTCTTCTGAATTTGCATGTGGCTGACATGGACATGCCATGCCATTGACTTTTACTTAGGCACATGACTTTTTGCTGGCTGCAGAGAAGGAAAGGCAACATTTATTTGGTTGGCCATGAAAGTTGTATCATAATACAATTAATGATATTAATGAGAAAAAAAGACTAGAATCTAGAGCTCATTTTTATCATAGCCATCAACTAGAGTATAAAGACACCGACTTTCTCATCCTCTTTGTTTGCTTTTTAAATTCACTCACTTATTTCATCTTAATAAGCATACGTTACATAATTATTCATTGTGCACCACACTTTACAAGTACCTGTTTATCATACCTCAAATACCATTGCAATATATTTCATGTCAGTTGTTCTGTCCATATTTCAAGACAATTGAAAAGGCAATTTTTTGATTCAAAAAAGCTTATGAAAGAGTTGGCAGAGAAAACATGCACATGAAAACAAGCATTTATTACCAATAATTTTGTAACAACTTGCTAAGTATGTAGTGAAATAAGACAAGATATTAAACAAGTATAATACTAACATATTCTAAGATGTATCTTTTGAAAATGGCTTATAAAATGATCTCACAACCTCCTAAAGGAGTTTCGGCATTTTTCTTTTGGCTTGTTTGGAGAGCCATTTCCCAGTCTTGTAACAGCACTAGTCTCATTACTTTTGTTCCTTCAATCATTTTCTTTGACCATTTCCTCAATGGCCTTTGACTTTCTGCTTCTTTCAGAAGCATTAATATTTCACTTATATTCCACTAACTTCAAAAAAGGTCTGTGCCTGTGTTACAGCGGTTGCTGGAACACAGCTATGATTATTTGGTGACTTGAGGTTGGGAGAGAAGCTTAATGTGTACACTTCACTGACCCTTTTATTCATTTGCCCAACAAAGTATGTATGAAGCAGTCATATGCCTAGCAATATCTGTGGTTCTCTGCAGATAAATGGAATAAGCAATTTTGTGCTTTGGGGTCTTGAATACACTGACAGACATTAATTTGTGAAATAGTGTTCATGTAGGTGTCAAGTTAGAATGTCATCAGTATTGTAAAGAGATACATTAGGAGATCAGGGAGAATGTCACTGAGTAAAATACACTAGAATATAAAATATAAACTGAGAAAAGTGACTTCAGTAAAGGAGATGTGCAAAGGCCTTATGGTAGAGTACAGGACCTGGACCAAGAAACAAATCCATTATATCTGCTACATAGAGGAAGAGGAGTGAGATTAACTTGGAGAGAAATGTAGGGTCAGTGTCTGCAAAGCTATGTTGCTCTTGGTAAACATTCTCTGTCTGAGTTGAATACATCTATGCCTACATGAGGGAATGTATGTGGAAGCTAGGATTCAACACTGGTTGCCTTCCTCATTGATCACCACCTGTCTCTTACAGAAAGTATCTCTCACTGAATCCCTGAGCTCATCAGCTTGGAAAACACCACCATTTCTTTCATCTGTAAATGTTAGAAGAGCCCAATCTGAACGAGGAAAAGTGAGGAGCAGATACTGGAAAGTGTGAAGGTGGCAGCCAGAGGAGGCTGATTAGTGGGCACACAACAGCACAGACTGAAGAGGCAAGTTCTAATATCCAGAGCACAGTGTAGTGGCCACAGATAACCATATCCTACTGCATACTTTGCAAAGGGCATTCGTGTCTGTAGTGTACACATGAGGAATGAGGAGGAGGAGGAAGAGGAGGAGGAGGAGGCAGCGCTGATTTCATCAGTATGCACTGGACTGCCACAGGAAGCCAAGCAACTGTGTAAAAATCATTACATTTTAACTAAAAAAGAAGACATGGAGAGCCTCCACATATTTGCAAGCCAAACCTCTTGAGAAGAGAATTGTTATAATCTAGTAATGCAGCACTTCATCTTTGAACATAAATTTATAGAATATTTGAGTTTGAAGAAACCACAGAGAACAAGTGTTCTAGATGCTTCATTGGACACCTGAAAAAGTTCTTTCGCAAGAAAGGAGCTCATCTCCCATGAAGTAAGTGGTTAAGAATTTAATAAGAAGTTACAACGTGTACTACCCACGCCCATGTTTCATCCGAATCTCCCCTCTGCCGCACTGCTACCATCCAGAAAGGAATGAAAGCCATGGAGCCTTTCAGAAGACAGCTGAGATCCCCAGCATTTGTTCATATTAATATTTTCTTAGTGATCATAAGAAAGACAAGACAGGTTTTGTAAGTTGATAAGCCAATAGCAAATTGTACTAACTCATGGTCCTCCTGTACTGCGACATAAGCGTGAATGACAGCGCAATTCTTCTTCTGCCTGGTATAAGACACTTTTGAGAGTTGGTGACTGTAGGAGCAGTGGGTTATTTTATATATGGAGCCACAAAGTATTTTAAGGGGTGTTTTGACTTCTCTCCCTCTCTTCTTTGCATACTTAGTCGCTAATTTTTCACTAAGTTATTCAAATACTGTTAGAGAAGAAGGTGTCACTTGACTTTTACTCATATCCTGAAGTAATAAATGCCAGTTGGGTCCCATACACAAGGAAGTAACTGTGTGAAAGACTGTGGTTTTACAAGGATGAAAACCAGAGCCCATCCTTTAACCAAGTGTGTTTGGTAGCAGGAAGAGTGTCGCTATAATACATCTTTGCATGATAAGAGTACACTGCAACTTAAAAAGAACACAGGAGGTGGAAGGTCATCCAATAAGGAAAAATGAAGGAATGCTATGACAAGAGACAGTCCTGGAAAAGACTTGGAGCCCTGTACCATGTGCATAGGAGTGACTTTGAACATTCCTGCTCTTTGAGATGTTAGAAGTTGGCTGCCGGTGAGCCCTCCAGATAACACTGGTGCTTCTCCCTGCACTTGCACCTTCAGTCAAACAGGGATGGTAAAAATAGGAAGGTTTACATCAACACTTTGAGGCAGGCAAGGGTCTAATGGAAAATTTAGAAAGTTGCTAGAGAGAGAAAGGGTTCCCAGATGAGATTCTTCAAAAGAAACACCTCTGCACCCAAGTTTCATTGGTAGAGAAATTCCCCTTCAGGGAGCTGTTACTGTACAGAAGCACAGTGGGTCAATTTGCCTGGTGTTAGTTCCCCAAGCCAGTGCCTTTCCTCACTTCAACCCCACTGACTTCAGTGGTGGTGAGGTTTCCACCACTGAAACAAAATGCCTGCGAGAATTGACAAGGGAGGAGGTTGGTGTTGGCTCATATTTTCAGAGGTTTCAGTTCATGGGCAGCTGGCTTTACCATTTTTAGGTCTGTACCGAGGCAGAACCACCATGCGAGGAGTGTAGGAGGAAGCAAGCTGCTCCCCTTTGCCCGTGAGAAGTAGGGGGAGAGAAGAGCAGGGCCTAAGGACAAAAATCTGTCCTTCCTGGGCACAACCCAATAATTTACAGTTCTTTTAAAGAACAGGATGATTAATAATTACTATATTCTCTTAGCATTTGACCTACTTTTACTTACGTACCTTATTTAATGATTTCTTTCAACAGGTAACATTTGCTGTCCCTGAGACACTGGTGTAAATAGGATGAAAGACTCACAGGTTTTAATTATCTCAGTTAAAGAGAAATTACAGTATTTCTACCTCTAGGATTTGGTTCCTAATCATCCTCCCAAACTAAGTTTAAATTCTTTTAATTTGAGTAGCTCATGCTCTCTGTTTTAAGTGATGCTCTAGAAATTACACTTTGTCCTGGGATTTTAGTATTTATCACTCAGGAAAAAAAAAAAAAAAGAAAGATAAAACTGACATAGGAAGTAGATTATTAAATTAAGTGAGGTAAAGTGTTCTAAAACCTAATTGACGTCACTAAAAGAACAAAATCAGTTCTTTCATTAATTCATTAATTGCATAGAATAGTTATATTGCTATGTGTTTAAATAGTTTTTAAATGGCATATAAATTCTCTCATTATGAGTTCTAGGAAAAGTGAAAACTGAAACCCACATATTTCTCATTAATTACTTTTTCCTCAACCTCACACTGAGTTTAGACTATTATATGTCCAATAGCATTTAAGTGGCTACAGAAGGATCTTGTTAATAATTTCAGGATTACTGAAATCATATCTGTCATTAAACCATGTGGAGAAGTTCACAGCAGATTTTTACGGTATGCCATGTTGGCCAAGCTGGCAGGGTGTTGACAAATTCACACTTGCTGGTGCATTTTCTCCCAAATAAACAATAATTATGGTGAGTGTGATTACAATGTGTGCTGAGTTTTGAATAGAAGTATTCAGTGGGTCAGGTACAAAGCACACAAATTATTGGGTTTAGTGTCACCAGCATAAAAAAGGAATAATCAGTGTAGTGTTCTATACGAACTCACCAGAGCAGTTTGTAGACAACTGACCTTAAAACACACCAAAGAAACGTCCCTGCAGTCCATCTCCTACCAAATGTAAGATCTTTCTTACAGTGAGTTTACAGATAATGTGTGCAGATTTAGATGAGCCCCAGTCCACATACAGTTTATGCTCTAGGGAAAGGAACCGAAGTCTGGCTGCTCCTTCTGGCCTCTGATAGAACACTTGGGCTGGCCTAAGGCCCAGTTTACCTGTCCAGAGATCAGCGTGCTTGCCTTAATCCCCCAGTACTTCCTGGGCCCTGAGGTCAGAAGCAAAATCTCACATCTCTTCCCATTCAGGTACATTCACCCTAACTCTAATGTCTCTCCAGTGCCAGCCAGAAGTTTGCTGTCTGTATGACTAGCTCTGCCTTTACAGTCTCAGTGCACATGCTGATCCTGACAGCAAGGCTGGATCTAGTCTGTCCTCCCTTTACAGGCTCCTGGGGCTGCGGGGTGGGGAATGCTATGTATGACACAGCCATAGTTCCTTTCTTACTTCCCATTTCAGACACAGGTTGAAAATAAATCAAAGTGTTTTCTAGTTTGCTAAAATCTGTGGATTTACTTCAAGCTAGAGAGGAAACCATCACTTTCACATTATTTTATTCTTAAAAAAAAAGAAAAACTGTCCAAAGTCAAATATTTCATTTTCACTATGTACAAATTGCCACCTGGCATTAAAAACAGGACAGACATGTATTTGGAGACTATTTTATTTCTACACCAGCTGTAGACAGAGAACTCTGTATATCCCATTTATTAAGTTTTAGTTATGAACAGAATTTTTAGTACAAGGCAAGGTGGACTTGTCACAAGAAAGGGAAGCAATTGGCATTTCAAGCTATTACGTTTGCACTTGTTTTGTGACTGAAGTATAGGCATTTTTATCAAATGTCCTCAGACGTTCCAGTCTGACAAGTGGTATTTCACTCTCTGTCCTTTTCTAAGACACTTTCCTTTTCCGTTGTCCTAAAATGTGTCACTCATAAAGAAGAAGGCCCAAGAAAGTCCCAAGTGTCAATCACATAAGGCTGTCACTGTCATTGCCAGTTTTGCTACAGATCAGGAAGGGCTTTTCGTGGTAAACGGAAAGATCACATTGGCTGAGCCAACCCTCAGGTCCCTTCCACTTCCTCCTGACCTTCTCTCTCAGCATGAAAATTAAGCAAAGTTTATGATTCTAATGGTCAGGTAGCAAAAAAGTTTCATATTTCTCATATAACATCATATATCATAAGATTTATACTTCATATTAAAATATTTATTTCATTTTGATACTCAACGGGCTAAATGCATAAATGATACGTTTCCATACAAAGCAGATTTCTTCCTATTAAAACTGGGTCAAGTTTTTTAAAAAATGCTGAAACCAAACTCGTGGCTTAACCTCTCGGAAAGAGCCTTAAGATTCTTTCATATGGCCAACACTAATAGGGAAAATTCCCAACCCAAATATGGGCTCCCCAAGGAGACCAGCAATACTTCATGAAATCCCCATCTCTGAGCAAGATTTTGCCACATGAGAGGAAAGATCTGGAGATGAGGAACCTTTTACATACCATACATATGGCTTTAGTTTGTCTAGACTTCTTTGTTTGTTTGTTTTGCTTTTGTTTTGTTGTTGTTTGATACACAGTTTCTCTGTGTAACATCTCTGGCTGTCCTAGAGCTTGCTCTGTAGACCAGGCTGGTCTCGAACTCACAGACATCTGCTTGTCTCTGCCTCCTGCGTGCTGGAATTAAAAGCATACACCACCCCTGCCCAGCCTATCTAGAATTCTCAATGAACATGGATGGTTCAATAATTTTTACTGTTACGTAACTGAGAAATGAAACTAAGAACAATGTAACAATGTCCACATGAAAGTAGACACAAGATTTCTTCCAGGATCCCCCTATTTGGGGGTAGCTTTAAGACATAGTCTTAAAACATCAGACAAACAGTCTGATTTTGTTTTGTTTGTGTTGTTCACATCTAAGTGAAGAAATTCATTTTTCCATGGCGCTCCTTGATTCTCTCTCTGCTATTATCCATCTGGTCCATGGCAGCTTTATATTGAGCCTGTCCTGATAGCCATGATGTAATGGCTGTAAGCTGCCTTTGGCTGGCATTATCGGAATGACCTGACTGAGGCAAAGTAATTTGTCTGTATCCCTCCACCTCAGAGGCTGGCTTCCTTCCTTCCTGTGGATGGTCTGTCCACTGACATTCCACCAAACCTTACACCAAATAAAGAATCCTTTCTTCCTGCATTAGCCCTTCAGCATATACCATGACTAGCTGGCTAGGCAGATCAACTTACCTGGCACAAACTGTTGCCTGGGTCTGACATTCTAAATGGACTTTCTGTTGCTTTTGCTGCTGAGCAGTATTTAATCTCTGTTGTGGCCTTGATGATTCCATCACAGTAGACATTGACAGTGACTGAACCAGCTGGAAAATCTTATAAAACACAAACAAGAGTTAAGAGCCGAGTATAATGCACACAGTGTATCATTACAACCTGGACTACCAAGGAACCCTTTATGAAGCTCTAGTGTTTAGCTTCCATCACTTAGAAATTTTTTTTATATATTTAGTGCTTGAAAACACAAAATGTACACATTTAGATTAAAGAAGCTTAAAAGAAAAAAACTTTTGCTAAAATTATGTCAAACAGCAAATTACTGTTATTTCTTTTTACTGATATATTTTGTGTAACGATGTAAATAATCTTTACATAATTTCTTAGTATTCAGCAGCCACAATCTATTCTGGTTGTTCAAAATGACTAATAAGCTATACCTTGAATTCTACTGTAATATATCAATATTTTTTTTAAAAAACTCTGGGACTTTTTATTAAAAAATAAACAATAAATTCAAGAGTAATATTTTAGTGTAGCAAAAATTGTCTTTAGGTCTATTTGAAAAGCAAATTTTAACAGCTTTTAATCTATCACTCAGATATTTTTCAAATTCTTCTGAAAAAAAAAAGTCATTAAAAAACTAGGGTTCAGAAGAAATTTCATGAAAAGACCAACATACAGAACAGCTGTGAGTGAATGTTTAAGTTTCTTAACAGTTAGGCACTAATTTTGAGTCATCTATTGAAGAAGTTAATACACCTCTTAGCATTTAGTTCAGGCAAATTCAAAGCCAGTAAAAGGAATCTTCAACTAAACAAGATCAAGGAGCTAAAATATCCTTCTTCCACATTCTTGAAAATATATTCAACTTGTATTTAAAAATGATATGCACCAAAATATCACTGTCTTCTAAAAATAACAAAAACAGGGTTCCAACAGGAAGTAAGAGAAATCAGAACAGAGAATCAGTGTTAAACCATACACCTCGTGAGCTAATGTGGTGACCATGTGGCTAAGAGGAGATTGGTGTTGTCAGAGCCAAATAAATGTGGTTTTGGTAGATTTCATATAAGGCTCAGACCAAAACATTTAAAATTGTCTTCCAGCATAATACCTAGAAATCATAAATTGAAGTTTACTAATCAATTGTTTCTTTTTCATGAAGCTCAGCATAGGAAGCAGTCTCCTGATGTACCATTAATGCTCTTTTCATGAGATATGAAGTTATAGTTTATATTATCTAGAGCACAGCTTCACAATTAATAAAAAAAGTCAATATTTTGCTCATGCATTACTTATTTCTTTCAACTTTTAATTAGTTTCCCCCCTGCTGTTAGGTTTGTGTCCTCCTGTTATTGCTGCTAGCAGAGGAATACTCTGTTTCTTCTGCATAGAAATTAGTTAATCTTTCTAGTTGAAAACTTTAGCATGCTTTTAAGACTTAGCTATAAGCTGGAACTATAGGAATTTCAAATTGTTTCAGCCATATATGCCATTAGGAAAAGTTGGATCCTTGGGGAAAATCATGTGATTATAAAGACATCAAATTATTGAGCTGAAAGAATGGAGGCTGGCACCAAACTAGACAACCCTCGCTCGGGTGCACATCTCAGACTGCGGTGTTGACGTAGGTCAAAGGGAAAGAAATGTCATCTGGGAAACTAGCGTGAGAATTTCCTTCCTTCTGAGCATCGTAGAATATGGAACTGGATAATTTTTCTTTGCATTGTTTCTATCTGGAAACATGTGGTAGTAGTATTATATCTCTTATAAGATTAAAAAATGATTGGTTCAGTTTATTTAAGATGTAGCTCAGCTCAAAATCCACAAATGAGTGACACCACACGGTATCCATTTTCCTCTACATGACGCGTTTCACTTAATGTCTTCAATTTTCACTCAACTTGTGTCAAATCTTACTTGGTTGAATAATATTCATACAAATACAGAGAAATTACACATTTTCTTTATCTATTTATTTCTCTATTAATGAGCATGGAGGTTGACTGCATTCCTTGGCTATTGGGAACAGTTCTGCAATTGATATGAGAGGGCAGATTCCTCCTTTATACATGTATTTTCCCTTTGGGGTATGTCCTTGCTTGGAACCGCAGGACAGATGGCAAGCTATTTTCAGCTTTCTAAGGAGGCTTTCCCTCCATAGTGGTGTCCTGTCCGATTCTCACCAATAGTAGGAGTTCTTTCTTCCACACCCCCATTAGGGCTTGCTACTTTTTGTCTCTTTGGTGATAGCTGTTCTGATGTAGTGAGATGGCGTGGTATGATGTCATCATTGTATTCCCTGACATTTGGGATCTTGAACATTTTGCCATGTATTTGTCATCACATGTTCTTTTAAGTGTCTACTTATGTGATTTTCCTGTTTTTTTGATAATTGAGAATTTATACAATATATTTTGATCACAGCTTTCTTTCTCTTTCCCATCTCCTCCCAAACTCCTCATTCATCTACCTCTATGTCTCCTTTCTCCTTCTTTAGGAAAAAGGCAGGCAAATAAGAAAAAAGCAAACAAAACAATTAAAAACAACAACAAAAAGTGTAAGACCTTATAGCACTACTGTTGTTATTGAATTTTATGTATTTTCTGGATATCAACCTCTTATTTAATAGTTTGTAAATATTTTTTCTACTTCTGTAGCTCTCTCTTTTAAAAAATTTTTTTAATTAATTTATTCTTGTTACATCTCAATGGTTATCCCATCCCTTGTATCCTCCCATTCTTCCCTCCCTCCCATTTTCCCATTATTCCCCTCCCCTATGATTGTTCCTGAGGGGGATTACCTCCCCCTGTATACTGTAGCTCTCTCTTAGTTCTGTCAATCATATCCTTTGCTGTGATGAAGTTATTTTTATTTTTTACATTGATAAAATTTTTCCTATTTTTGCATTTCTTGCCTATATGTTAAAGTATCTTATTTTTAAAAAGTTGGTCCATTTCAGTGTTAAAATGTTTTTAAATGTTTTCTTTTAATTGTTTCAGGAACATTGGTGCATTTTATTGCTTGTACTCCCCTAGGCATTAGGTATATCAAGTAAGAATCTTAAGTAATGTGGCTACACTTTTATTTGACATCTTGATTTGCTACTTGGGAAACATTTTTAAGTACTTCTTAATTTGCAATATTGACACTTTGTATTGATTTATTTTAACTAGATTTAGTTTGAAACCTGGTACTAATTCATTAAATCATTTAAGAATATGACATAGAATAATAGGGGCTAGGAACAAAAAAGTAAAGAAAAGACAGAGAGAGTTATTATCACATTTCTGCATGTTACTCCCCAACAGGGAACAGTATCTGGATGTTTGTTAGTTACTAGAATAAAGGCTTTGCTTCTGAGAACCCAGCTCCAATGCCAGCTAAGTGAGGAATCCATAGCAGAGTTATTCACTTCAGTAATAATGCTTGCTTATAAATATAAATGAACTGTATCATCACTAGCCCAAGATTTACTTAATATACTTTGAAATTATATATATTTTGTATTTCCACACTTATAAGATTATATAAAATATTTACAAAGTTTGTATTTTTGAAGTTTTAATTGATAATTTTTACTGATGTAAAATAAAAATAACTTTATAAAAATGTTTTTCATTATTTTTAATGTTATGCATCTAGGTACATCTGTGTGGGGGTACATGTAGATGAGCATAGGTGCCTATGGAAGCCAGAAGAGGGTGTCAGAGCCCCAGGAGCTGGAAATATAGGAAGTTGTGAGCATCTCAAAGTAGTAGGTGTTGGGAATCAACCTTGGGTCTTCTGTGAGAGCAGTATGTACTCTTTACTGTGCAACCATCTCTTAACAAGTATTCTTCCATTTATGTAAAAACTTTCCAAGGTCTATAAGCTAAATTTTATTTCAGTATGAGTATGCTGTGCTGTAAGCACTTGTGGCTATTGCCTTAAATTTAGAATCTAACACAATTTAGTATAGAGCAAGCAAAAATGAGTAATCAAATAATTAGCTTCACAAATGAGACAAGAATATAATGAGAAGAATATCTGTTGAAGTGGTACCATGATGAGAAAACACTATAAAAGAATGATGCTTTATAAAACAGCCAAAATTTTTTACAAGGCTAGGTATAAAGGCAGAAGAAAAGGAAACAGAAAGTTCTTTAATAAAAATAAAATTATCTGTGACTCCTCATGCTACACAGAGGAAATAATTTTAATTCCACATTTAATATCTACTATATATCAAAGTATTCTCCACTGACATATTTAATGGTGTTTAATGACACTGGCTGTCATTTCCCTAAATGGTAAACAAACCAAGGTTTAAGGATTTGCACAATCTCACTTTTGCAAATCAGATTAATAATAACAATGTTGACCATGTGAGAATTAACACAGGAAACACCTGCAGAGAAAACCCAGTTTCTGTAGGGAAGTGAAACCATTTATCATAAATCACAGGAAAGGAACTGAGGGAGAGGTTTTGTTCTTATTAAAACACAGACTTTCTCACCTGCAGCTTTCATATGCCAGACACCCTTATTCCAATGTGCTGGCCGTGTTTTGAGGCGCTTGCTGTGTGATATAAATTCAACTTCCAGAATTTCACCCATTAGTTCATCTTTCAACAGAATGAATACCTCTCCAGGATTCTGCAAGGTAAAAATGCAATATTAAGCATTTCAAAGAGTTGTCCTTCACCAAAGTACCTGCTTCATCTATTAGTGATCATAATCTTCAACTGTCAGTAAACAAGTCTGCCCTGTTTGTGTTTTCAACCACGGTCAGATATGACTCACTGAATTTTACGTTTATTACTTTGAAACCTAGCAAGTTCTTGTCCTTCCCCAAACCACATAGTTATATCTTTTACCCTTGCCTCTTCCTGCACGTGGCTTCCCGTCCCCGAGTGTCACACTCATTTCACAGACTAGCAGATTGACAGTAAGTAAGCCAGTAAGCATTCCTTCCCAAATATGTTCTCTTGACCTTTCAACAGTTAACTCTCTGTCTCTCTCTGTCTCTGTCTCTGTTTTTGTCGGTCTGTCTCTCTCTCTGTCTGTCTGTCTCTCTCTCTCTCTGTGTATGTGTGTGAAAACTTAACAAATTTAACTTTATGACCTCTAGCAATTAAAATATAACAAATTGTTAGTGTTGTGTAGTCCCACAGTTTGTGTAGTAGAAGTTCTCTGGGTATTTGCTTATATAAGAGCCCATGAGAGCTTCTGAGATGACCAAAGTTACACAACTGAAAATTTCAAGATTTAATTATGTAGGAGAAGTTTTATCTGTGAACAGAAGTAAAAATATGGAGAGCACATTTTGAGAACTAAATCCATGAATTTTTTTTTTAACCATGAAAATTTTACAACTGGGAAGAGTACAGTTACTATAGAGATTAGGAATAGATAAACATTTTGATTATCTATTTTATAGAAATCATTACAAATGCTTTTTATATTAAGATATTTTCTTGAGCCCCAACAGAACACACACACATTTGCACACAAATGCACACACAAACACACATACACATACAGACACAGCCATATGTATGCATATACTGCGCACACACACACACACAGATACACAAACACACACACAGATACACAAACACACACACACACACACACACATGCATGCATGTTCACACACACACACCCTAAGGCTGAAATAGAGAAGACTACTACTGCTACTGTCTCTCACATGCAGAGAAATTTGGAGTTATATTCTAAAAACTGTTAAGAATTATCTAACTTTCAAATCCATATTATTGTTTATACTTTGCTATCTGACTCTGTGAAAAGTAAAAAATTTTATGATTGTCTCTGATATCATCTCTCAAAAACTATTGTCATGATAAATTCATCCTGATGTAAATAGCAAACTCTTTGATACACTTTCATGCTATTGTATTTATTATAAAGCCGGGGGAAAGCGGGAGGGAGGGAGGAGTGGGAGGATACAAGGGATGGGCTAACAATTTAGATGTAACATGAATAAAATAATAAAATATTAAAAAAGAAAGCACTAAGAGTAAAATAAAAATTATATTATTTATTAATAAAATCAATTATAATATTAAAAAATACAAAGCCATCAACTTAAAATTTTCTTAGTGTTGTTGCTTTAGGCAGAGTCATACACTAATAAAATTTACCCCTTAGTGTGTAATACCAAGGCCCTCTACAAGTGCTAGGTTAATGCTATCAATCATCTCCCTGGCAGTCAGGTCCACTTTAGGCATTATCCATCATACTCACATCCCAAATATTTACCCAGGTTTGATTTAAATTTCTTTTTAACAACTATACACAAAGAGAATAGATCCTACTTCAAAGGAATTGCCACCCTTATATCTACAGTTCCTGCCCCTGGCATGGAACATGCATGTTACATGGCATATAGCATGTAACATGGGAACATGGTCCCATCTGCTCTTCATATGTCCAATGTTGTCACATCTGTTACCTCAACCCCAAACAATGACTTCACATTTCATTGTGGGTCTAGCCCTCAGTAACTCATGTCTAAAGTTCTTCAGTGTTCTTACCAATGCCAAAATCATGACTTGTTTGACTCTGTGGATTTCGTATGTTATCCAAACATCGTATTCTCTAAGCTGTTTCGTTCTCATTCATGACAGGACAACTAGGCCAACGTCACAGAAACTTCAGAAAAGAGCATGAGTTCTTGGGGCCGCCATTAGGTAGAAGTGATGGTGACTCATTTATTGTAGGTGTACAGTAGGAGACAGAATTTAACTTTAGGGGAATTGCTACTTCAGATAAGATAAGCTACTGTCATGAGTATGCCTTGTGCATTATGTAATACTTTGCAGCTTCTGGGTTTCTATCAACTAGATGTCAGTAGCAATTGCGATCATCAGGGATGCTTGCAGGTTTGCTTAGCATCTCCCCATTTAAAAAAAAAAAAGAAAAGAAAAGGTACAACTCTCCCCAGCAGAGAACAACTATTCCATGGGAATGTGCCAAAGAGTTCTATAGAGTTACATCTTTGAAGCTATGGACACCATGCACAAGAGATGCTGGGCTAGGTATCATCCATGAAGTAACTCTTTCCATGTGAATATCATCAGAAAGGTGAAAATGAATGCATTATTTGATAATGGATACCTTTGCCTATATCTGTCACTCCACAATACAAAATCCAGAGTAATATGCTACAAAACCAAACGTCCTGAGCAATACACAACAACAAAACAGTTCTATACTAAATAAGATAAAGTATGCAAGCCTATAGATGCTGAAAGAAAAGCTCTATTAAGAAGCCAGTCATAGGGGAGGGGAGTAAGGGCAAAATGGGAGGGAGTGAGGAATGGGAGGATACAAGGGATGGGATAATAATTGAGATGTAACATGAATAAATTAATAAAATATATTTTTAAAAAAGGAAGCCAGTTTAAAGCTGGGTGGTGGTGGTGCACACCTTTAATCCCAGCACTTAGGAGACAGAGATAGGCAGATCTCCCTGTGTATGAGGCCAGCCTGGTCTACAGAGCAAGTTCCAGGACAGCCAAGGCTAACACAGAGAAACCGTGTCTCAAAAAACAAAATAAAGCAAAACAAAAATGCCAGTTTAAGCTTACACAGAACACCTACTTATTTATTTCCCAAAGAGTTAGAGAATAATCCTTATAAATAGAACAATGGATCAATGCTTGAGAGAAAAAAAATCATATTTTTCTCCTGTTTTTGAAGCGGCACAAGATTGTCAAGGCTTAGGCAATTGATAATCTGTGGAAAGAAAGGTGCTGGGAAAGGTTACGAAGCAGAAGGATCAATGCTCCCCAGCTCCTGGGATCTCAGGCAGCCAGCAGCCTAAAGCTCCACCTCAGTTAGCAGTTTACGAAAGCAACTTTGGCAGAACAAGGGCAGACAGTGAGTTGAAATGCCAAGGAGGCAGGTCCACAGACTCAGCCACCATACAGCGAGAAGCAGTGGGGCAGGGCGGCACGGGCAGTGGAGGAGGCTGCTAAACTAATTCGCATCTTTGGGAAGGAAGTCTGTGTCCCTATCAGATGCATGGTCTAGTCAACATGATGGACACATATAACTACAAAATGGGTTTCAACAATGCTAGGTGTGAAAGAGGCTCACTTCCAACTGCCCAGGAAATGTCAGGGATCTAAAGGATAAGTTCTGGAAGTTTCAGGATTCCAGAGAAACCTTTGTTGTCACTTCTTAGAAGGGGCATCAGTCTCTGGTCTCTGCCCACCCACTAACTAGAAGACATCTCCAAAATGAGGTGAAGTTCGAAGGTTGTCATTTCAGATAATTGGAATATACTGAACATTCTCCAGGGAAACCAGAAACACAATTTTCACTCAGCTGGAACCAAATGGTCTTTTCTGTGGTACTTGGCAACAGTATATGGATTCAAATTGTACTGAGATCTACTTACTGAGAGCCCAGGATTTGTCTGAGATAACTATTTTTGGTCCAAAGGATGAGATTATTTTGAAAACTTGGAGCATGATAGTGGGTTTAAAAATGTTTCATATGATCTTTCAACTTCTAGGATTATTATTATTATTTTTTTTTTTGTAGAAAATAGGCTTCTCAAGAGAGATTTGATATTGAAACAATTTAACTTTACAAGGTTCTGAAAGAATTCTATCCATATCCACAAGGGCAAAAAGAGTCCATGACTGATCTATTGAAGACCCCTGACTAGTCATCCACATAACATATGCCTGCACAGGGACAACTGAAGCTTGCTATTGGATTTCAGGGTTTTGTGTGACTAATAAGGGGAGGGTTTTATAATACCCAAATTATACTGCTGTAGATATTTTTAAAATCAGCTATTTAGACACATTGCATAACTCCCGGGGAACTATTTTTACTCTTAGAGTTATTTTATTTCCTGCTTTGATTTCATCTATTTGAGACTAGATCACATTTCTTTTATTACCATTTTTCCCGTTTCTTCCATCATTTCTGACTCCATAGGAGCCAGCTTAGCTATTTACCCTTTTTCTCCCCAACTTAAGCTACTTAGTCTTTTACCTGTGTGATAACTTGTCTTTGCCTATGCATCTATGCCTGGTATCTCAAAAGTATACTGTAGTGGAAGTTTTGGTCTCCTTAAAAACTCAGTTATGTTATGTATACGTAGTTTCGTTTTAATCCCAGGTGTGGGATATGGGGCTGATTCACACTGTCCACAGCAGCAGACTATTTGCCTGATGTGGGCTCTGAGAGGGGCTCTGCCAGCTGCAGATAGTTTAATTCTGAGGACTTTGGAGCAGGAATAAATGCCAGAGCCAGGAGAAGGACCGGGGTCTCTGAGAAAGAAGACTGCTGATGCTCCCCCGCCCCTGCTGCTCGCGGTTACTATGGTTGCTGTTTGATGAGAAGTTAGAGAAATCCTGAAAGGAAGATTGGACTGGCCCCAAGGAACCCTATGTCCCTAACCAGCAGGATGTAGCCTAAAGAGACCCTGCCACCACCCCCACTACCCTTTCTCTCCTACCTGGTGTTGGGTGTTAGAAGAGATTGGGGAGGAGAAAGAAGAAATGGGCTTGAGAACCCAAATGAAACACTCTAAAAGGGTGCTACAGTGTACTGTTCAAATTCCTCACATATCTGTGGTAGTGTCTGAGTTGTTCTCCTTCCCCTATAACTGACAGTAATTTGGCTTAACAGAGCTACTCTTCCCTCTTCTGTTCTAACAGCCTTCTGGGTAGAACTAAGGAATTTAAACATCAGCAACCTACAGAATATTCAGTTTCTCTGACCACAGGGTTGAGGGGCCCAACATGAGAAGCCATCAAGGCCTTCTGATATTAGGTCATGAAAACCCACCGGACTCTTCTAGATGGACGTTTTCATTCATCTCCCATAAGGCTCTTTTATCATGTTGGCTTTATACCCAAGAACACCATAAGTATTGAGATCCAGCACTGATACTAAAACTCTTCCAGTGGTTAATTTTAGTGGATCAGCCCAGGAAAGGCATAGGAGAAGAAACATCAAGAATGGGGAAAATGGAGGGAGGGAGGAATGGGAGGATATAAGGGAGGGGCTAACCATTGAGATGTAATATGAATAAATTAATAAAATTTTTTAAAAAAGAATGCCTTTATCTTGTTCTCCAAATCTTCCCTTTAACTGTATTCTTATTCATGAGAGATTAATTCTTCCACCTGGTATGATGTCACCATTCAATAAGACATTTACAGTTTTGGTGGTCAAAAATAAAGTAATTTTAAGTTCTGTCCAACAGTGAATCTCCTTCTAGGAAAATAAAATATTTAATCTGCTTTTTTTTGTGAGATCAAGTTATTGAAAGTAGCTTAGTATACGTAGCATTTATGTATCTTTTTAAACTGTCAAGTCACATTTGATATAAATCAAGCATTTGGACATTCTCCAAAGTCCAATTAGTCAACGCATATGTATTAAATCATACTGGATGCTGAATATTATTCTAGGTTCCGAGGACATAGTTATGAAAAAGAGTAAACTAAAATACTAGGTTAGTTGCAAGTCACATCACAGTGAAATGTGGTGTCTATGAAAACAACAGGGCACTTAAATAAAGGCCACCACCACTGACCTCACAAGAAATTTCTGCAGGAAGCACTAGAGCCTGAGGTGTAGACGGTTTCAAAGCTTCCAGGTCATCAATTTCCTTCTGTCCACTTGTTTCCTCAGAATATTTTTCTCTTGGGTCTGTTGGAATGCTGACCTCAAGGTAGTCTTCAGGATCTAGAGACAATTGCGTGAATACAAGTTACTATTGTTCCATACATCATTAAAAGACCAATTGCTGTGGAACAGATCTCGCCAGGACAGAAACAGTCTAGGATAGTGAATAATCATCATTAGAACAATATTTCTTGATTCAATACTATTATAATACTTGTGACTAAGCCACACTAGGTATATGATTATATGTTCATCTGCTTGTCAAATGATGAAATAAAAATCCAAATATCACAGTTTCTATTGCTATTAATAAACCAGTGGAATATTAGAAATTTCATTTCTCATGACAATTATAGAGAAAAAGTTCAGTTAGAACAACGTAAGCCAAAGCACTGACTTGCATATACATATTCTAATCTTTAAAGAACTAATTATAAGCTGGGAAGGTTATTCCACATGTAATCCCAAAAACTTGCAAGGAAAAAGGGTAGTTATGCTGAAAGTTCAAGTCCAGCCCAGGTTACATAATGAGTTTCAGGACAGGCTAAGCTAAAATATAATTATGGAACCATTATTAAGTAAAATAACTCCACTCACTAAGTTTAATAGTGAAACGCGGGGCTGGCTGTATGACTTAGCAGTTCAGAGTCTTTATTGCTGTTCCAGAAGACCCAAGTTCTGTTCCAGTACCCATATCAGCCAGCTCACAACTGCCTGTAACTCCAGCTCCAGCTGGCAATACCAGGCTTCCTTAGACACTCACACATATGTGCATATACTTACACAGACACATCTGCATACATATATATGAATAATGAAATACGGGTGTTCATCAAAATAGTTAAGTGTTCTATGAAAATAAGTGATTCAATTCAAACGAGTTCTTTATTGTAATTCTAGGAACAATGAAATATTTTAGTACGTTTTTCAGAGCTTAAAGGAGGGTAAAGTGACTGGTGTTTGCTTTGTTTAACATGGCGTAAGAGCATTTACCCTCAATTATACAAACATTGTCCTCAATTAAAAGAAAAAGAAAAAGTGTGATAAATAATGAGCCTTAAAAAATTATTAAAAGTCCCGAAACCCCATGTCTTTACCCAGACCATGTGGTTGGGATTAGGATTTTCAGAATGAGGTCATATCTGTAACTTTTAGAATCACCTGAAAGTTTCACTCATATCCCCAAAGAAGGGAATTGCAAAAGAAAAAGGCTTCTCTACAAAAACTGGCCTGGGCAAGTGAAAAGGCCTTTGCTTTCCAGGTTGGGCTCTTGCTACTGTATTGAGGAAACTTTCAGGTCAGCAGACAGGCCTATTCTGCCACTATGAAGACAGTTTTCAAGACCATGCCACAAACATGAACAGGACCCAACTCATCAAAGAAAACCAACCACCTACCCCACCCCACCCTGTTCTGATCCTGGACGGTATGAGTGATTGCTACTTTTTCACAGTGCAGCCTGCATGTCTTTCCTCTTGCCTTCAGATAAGATCAGCAAATCTTCCCATTTTATGCAGAGGAGCTTTCTGGCTTCAGTGTTGAAAATACTATGGGCCAGGAAACCCTCTACCCTACCTCAGCAAACTGGAACAGTTGTTTTCCTTCTATGTAAAGTTGTTAATATATATAAAGCATAAAATTACCCTGTGGCAGATTAGAGGGCCTCAACCCTTCGCATAGGTCTTTAGCAGAGAGTTAAATATTGCTAGGTACTGTTAGGTATAGTGCTGCTGATGGTATCTCTGCACTGTAGGCACTCTTAAAATTCACTTTTCCTGGGCATAAACAAAATCCTTTCCAGCAAGCATCTGGCCCCTTGAATGCTAGCAAGAAGACCCTTCCCTTATGCTGGTTGCTGTGAGGATGGAGCTTTCAACTAAACCACCGCTCTCTAGGGCACCTGAACTATGCTCACTGTGGTCACTTGGCTGCTTTGAACATATCAATGATGACTTGAGGAAGCATAAGCTCCTGCAGGAACACTGGATCCTCCAATGCTGATGCAGCTTTAGCAAGAGACATGACTTTAGTCATACATAAGAACCCCAGCCTTCAGCAGCTAGAAAATTTATCTTTATGCTTGACAAGCTCTGTTGACCATGAGATGATGTCATCTGCAGCTGCTCCAATGTTTCCTGGCCCTAGGGGCTCTGGATCATTTCATAGCATGGTATGCCCTGGTTAGGTAAAGGAGACAGAGAGTGCCTCCCTAGTGAATCAGCAAATAGTTTATAGTCAACAGGAAAAAAGACTGGGCCTATGTAAGGCCCATGGTTGATATAGAATCTGTGACAATTAAAGTGTAAGGTATGAAAAACAAGGAAATCTTGAAATTTGCAGGCAAATTGATAGAATTAGAAATGATCCTCCTGAGTGAGGTAACAGAGACCCAGAGAGACATGCATGGTATATACTCACTTATAAGTGGATATTAGCCCAACATAGATGTCCTCTGAGACACTCCACCCAGTGGGGGTTAGGGACTGATACTGGGCCTCACTGTTGGACCTAGGTGACAGTGGTATGGAAGAATGGGGAAATGGAAAGACCCAGAGGGTTCAGGAGCCCAAAAAGGAGACCATCAAGGTGGGCAGACCCAGGAAGGTATGCACAAACTGTTGTACCAACCAAGGACAATGCATGCAGTAAACCTACACCTCCTATTCAGATCTAGCCAATGGACAGCTCATTCTCCACGGTTGTGGGGAGAGCAGGGACTGTCTCTGATGTGAACTCTGGTGCCCATGATTTGATCACTTTTCCTTCGTGGGGAAATCTAGAAATGTTAGAGAGTTACCAAGGATTCGAAAGCTTGCGATCTCAGTATCCAAAGTTAGGGAGATGGACCTCCTAACTGCTAAGTGTTGCCATCATAAGCCTAGAACAACATGCCTATGCCTTGGTAACCTAAAACAATGGTTTTCAATAAATGGGTTGCAACCAATTTGGGGCTTGAATGACCCTTTCCCAAGGGTTGCCTAAGACCACCTGCATATTAGATATTTTATGATTCATAACAGTAGCAAAAATACAGTTATGTAGTAGCAAGAAAAATAATTTTATGGTGCCGGGTGTGGTGGCACACACCTTTAAAAACAGCACCTGGGAGACAGAGGCAGGCGGACCACTGTGAGTTCGATGCCAGCCTGGTCTACAAAGTGAGTCCAGCACAGCCAAGGCTACACAGAGAAATCCTGTCTCAAAAAATTGTTTTTAGGTTGGTGGTCGTCACAACATGAGAAACCGTATTAAGGAGGGTCTTAGCATTAGGAAGGTTGAGAACCAGTTATCTAAAGCAATATGTTTTTCAACTTGAAAGACTAAAACTATATGGCTCTGGTGCTTAAGGCTTAGAGCTATAAGCTTCTGGGTTTGGGAGCCCAGTGTGAGTTCTGAACTCAAGGCACACACCACCAAAGATGTTGTTTATTCGTGCTTATCCTGCCCACTCAGAGTTTTCTAGGAGGTAGAACTCTGAGCAAAGCAGCCATCATCTTCATCAAATCTGGTGTGCCTACTTGCAAGAGAACATGTTGACCATCACTACCTCGTCTGTCAATACCAACATTCCATCAGAAAAGAAGGGATTGGGAAGGCTGGGACACTCCCTCTTTCCCTCCCATCCATTTGTATACATTTCTACCCTAATTACCCGTGGCAACTGGGTCTCAGGAGGTGCTAGGTCATATAGGTGTATATAAGCATGGCTATGGGGAAGCCATCACCCATACTGGTGAAAGACTTACCAGTAAAGCTGCTTTGGTGTCCCCCATGTTCCTGTAAATATTCTGTACCAATAAACTCACTGATACCCAATGGTGGACTGTGCTGAAGTCATACTTCAGTTTGACATCATTAGGGCCTTTTAAGGAGGAGACAGATGTGCATGTCTCCCCAGGGAAATAATCTTTCTTCCCTCAAATGGATAGATATCCAACCATGTGTGGCACTTTCATGCACAAGCAACTTACAGTCCTGTCTGCTTGGCTCTGCTGCAGTTCACATAACACCAGCCTAATTTTATGTTTGCTTCTAATGCGCTTGTACTGAGAAACCTCATGGTTCTCCATGGTGTTACTTCTCCTCATTACAGTAACTGTAACACCCAAATAATCAAGGGAAAGGGTGTTCTCGATGGTCTTCACTGAAAGGAAATGAAAATGGAGAAGAGTCAAAGGTACTGATGGCAGAGTTAGAATTTTGTCTTCATTTTCTGGCAGGGGAATAGGACAGAAAGGAGTTCTGTCTTGCACAATTAGCATATAGCAAAAGAGCTGGCAGAGAAGAAGCCTGGACCCTCACCCAGCATAAGTGCAGAGGTACTCAGAGTTTCCCGAAGTAACTTGTGGTAATTATGAGAAACAATTTGTAGTCATTGTTGTTTCCCATCAAGACGGGCAGCCCGAGAGGGCCCGTATACTGTACCCCAACCCCCAGGCAGATTACCCAATATCATCAGATTGTCAAGTCGAGCCACCTGAAGTGAGGTGAGATACAACCACCACCTATGTCAGTGATGAAAGAGAGAGGCCATTTTGGCTCATTGTGCCTGCTAGTCTTTTTTGGGTTCTTGCACACCCTTTTTACAGAAAGAACTACTTTCACTTTGTTCACAGTTTCCTTTTGTGCAACAGTTATCATAATACTAAAACACAGAGCCTTGGTAGAAGCCAAGGATGCTCATGACACATGTAACACATGATAGAACATACAGCTGGGAGAGCATGCACAGCAAAGTCTGTGCTGTGCCAATGAGGCACATGGCCCATATTTTGTAGGTAGCTAAAGTTTCCCCCTGCTCCAGCTCATTTCCTCCCTTGGAAGTTTTCATTTTCTATAAGAAAATAAACTCTGCTTCTGCCCCAACAGTTTGTCTTGATTCAACTCCTTGTTCGGGGACATAAAAGCCTAGAACCACTCGGGAGTTTGCCATCAGTTACGCCCAGACAAAGAAGTCAGGAGCTCCAAGCTGAGGGTGAAGGCGGGAGAAGCAGGGAAAGGACAGTGTGGAACCAACTTCAGCCGCATCTAAGAAAGAGCAATTGCTTTTTGTTTTGCCTCATTTCTGTTTTGAGAAAGTTGAAGAGCTAGGGCACAAAGCACCCCAAGTTTCCAGACTTCTACCAGTTCTCTTCTTGTTTACAATGGATGAAAATGAGACTTTTACCTCTAGCAATTAAAACATGGCTTCCTGAGTAGTCTCATTGTGCTTCTGCCGACCCTGTCTCTCTGTATTCAAAACAGTAGAACCTTGTATGAAATTATGTTTTTGAACTGGTGAAAGAGCTAAGAGGGAGATGTAATTAATATACTTTAAAACAAGTCATTCTTCCATAGCAGTGCTGTTTTGGAAAAAGAATTTATCTGTAATGTTCGGTTATAAAGAGATTTTTATTCTAAGAATACAACAAAATCGATATCTCTAGGATTAAAAACAGAAAACTGGAAGCAAAATAAGCAACAGGAAAACAAACAACATATGATGTAAGATAAAAGATGTCACCAACAAAATTCTATCAGACACTATTTAACACTGAGAAACATTTTTATAATATAACTTGAAAAATCTAAGTTACAAAATTGTCAGTGTAAAGGTTCATCCATTTCTCTCCCCTCTCTCTCTCTCTCTCTCTCTCTCTCTCTCTCTCTCTCTCTCTCTCTCTCTCTCTCCAGTACTATGAAGGAATGAGAATAGGAATGATTATTCTTATATATATCAAAATCATAGGAGTGGCTATTTCTAGATTCTAAGTTTTATTATATATGCATATATTGTGGCCTTCTTAATGCATCAGGCAGAGTGTCAGTTTCATCTATCTGTCTATCTATCTAATTTATATATGTCATAAATAATATACACAATTATGATTTTCCTACAATGAAATATATTTTATAGAATAATTTATAGAATAAGCTACACACATTTATTTGAAATCAAGAAATGAATTGGTCATGACCTCAGACTAAATATATGAATCTATCCCCTTCTACAAGATGCAAACAAATATCATAGACTGTCTATGAAAAATAATTGCTTTAGAACACTGGATATTGACATGTAGCATAGAGTTAGAGCAAACATTGAGCAGTTCTGAAAGCCTGTTGCTAATCAGAAATTAGATGAGCACAGATGCCCAAGCAGAGCAAACAGAATCCCAAACATTACTGGAAAACATAATTTCAAATATAAGGTTGGCTTTTCAAAACTAATTACTTTCCAAAAATAAAGAAACCCCAGACTCAAAACACTCAGCAGCAGGGGCTCCAGAGACAAACAAATCAAACTAGTAGAGGCCCTATGAAGTCAAAGTTCATGGAAACGTTAAAACCTAGCTTGTAGCAACTCAGGGAATTGGGACTTCCCCATCTGCTACTGTTGTTTGGAAAGAAACATTTTGTTGCTGTCAGAATAAAACTCTATAGATACTTTCTAGAAAAAAAAATACTAGACAAAAATACCAGACCTGGATAAGGCCACATGCAGAGCCTAATATGTTTTCTAATTTGTTAAAGATAGCAGAGAAAGACAAGAGCTGGCCAGCGCATCTCTGTGGGTCAAGTGGGCTGGGGACATGGCTTTGTGGTGGCTGTGTGTTCGAACTAGTGTGTTCATAAATGAAGCAACAGAATCTAACAATTGACAATTATTCTCTGTCACCAAAAATAATCACTCCCTTGACCAATAATCTATCACACAAGAGTTGCCACCAAAATCAACGAAAACATTCATTAGCACTGACAAAATTAGTTTTATTTAATCAAACATTTCAGAAAACTTGTTAGTCACTGTGTTAGTTGACTTTTTATCAAAGTGACAAAATACCCAAGATTAAAAAAAAAAAAGAAGGAGAAAAAGGGGAAGAAGAAGGAGGAGGAGGAAAAGGAGGAGGAGGAGAAGGAGGAAGAGGAGGGGGAGAAGAAGAAGAAAAAGAAGAAGAAGAAGGAGAAGAAGAAGGAGAAGAAGAAGAAGAAGAAGAAGAAGAAGAAGAAGAAGAAGAAGAAGAAGAAGAAGAAGAAGATGACAACAAATAGCTGGGTTTGTAGAGTGAGTGAATAGCATACATGAAGCCTAGCCCAAATACTGACTAAATCAGGCATGGTGGAAGGTGGAATCAGGAGGATCAAAAGTTCAAGACCACTTATGGGTACATAATGAGTTCAAGAATTCAAGGCCAGCCTGGGATACATAACACCTTTATGTGATACTTTATAGACTAGCTGTTCTTTGCAGTTTGTCAAGACACACTGTGTTTTATTGTGAACACACACAAAATGAACCCCTGTTCAATGCTGGGTTATTGAGTTTCAGTTAACTATGCAGAGTGATTTGTAGATATTTTTAAATTATATGCATTAGAAACATCCTCCTCCATAAATTGTTGACGCAAACAGAAAATTCTTTTCCTAAAACTTTCCAAATTCTAACGGGAAGACAACTTTTTTTTCCATTTTATTTTATTTTATTTTTTTCTGATTTTTTTATTGATTAAGAATTTTTATTTTTTTACGTATACATTTATATTATTACACATATATACAATAAACTACCTATCTCAAGACAGAATCTTTAACCATGATGTTAAGACTCAAAGAAGCAGATACAATTATCCTAAAGCCAAAAGAAGTATATAACTTAAAAATCTTAATTTTTTCTTAAAAGTAAAAAACAAAAAAAAATTACAAGTTTTTCCCTGAGAAGAAAATAAAACTTCAATATTGTTTAGAAATTTGTCTTGTTTATTTGCCTCCAATAAACTTTACATACTTAAAGAGTATTTACAAAAACATTATCTTTGTCATATAAACACAAGTTGTTATTTATAACTTATATAATACATAATCTATATAATTTGTCTATATAATGTATATTATAAATTTATACTTATACAAGTTATATAACTCCTAAAGATATAAGTACAAATAATAGTATATAGAAATTATGTATATTCATATAAATTATAAATACAGTATTTTAAGAATTTCAATAAATATGTACATATTTATCAAATAAGTATATCTTTTATAATGGATCTCATATATGATATTCATATGTGTATATTTTAATTAGTATATTATGCATCATATAAATTTATATACAGCTATATCCATATCTTGATACATATGCTAATACCACTTTAGTTGAGATATTAGTATTGGGCTACAGAGAAAACTTAATAGTGATTGGATACTTTTCCTCACTACTCCTTTTTCCATTCTCTAAAACATGAAGAATTTACTATCTTGTTCCATGTTGAACCTGACAGGCACTGAATAATTATCTGTGAAATGAACTATCTTATTTTACTTGGGAATATATTAAGGAGATAAAAATTTTAGAGTGGATTAAGGGTGGGTAGATGCCAAAATATGGGGAATCAAATGTTGCTTTCTTCTGTGATAGTTGCTTATTTTCATTGGGAGTTGGTTATAAGTTATTATTGGTCTTATTTAGAGAGAAAACATGGTTGGACTCAGGGATGTCTCTCCTTTCCTTTATCTTTTATTCTTAGGTTTGGAGATAGGATTTAAAAAGAAAGAAGGGGGAATATAAAAATATATAGGGATGATAAGACAAAAAGTGAATCTACTCCTCAACTTAATGCCTTGTTACTCACAAGGTTATTATTAATTCACTTGTATATAATTTTGTATATTTATGCAAAATAAGTTTAATTTCAGATACATTGGCATAAAACTCAAATTAAGATTATTTTTCACACATACTGTATATATTTCTACTCTAATATGAGGTATTGTACCCATACAACTCAATTATAATACAAGGTTTACTTCCAGTACTTTGAAAGTGTTATTTCAGCTGTTTAGGATAAGTAAGTTATACAAGTTAATTGTTAGTGATCAAATCATGTTTATATCAATTATTAGTCTATTTTTATCACAAGAATATATATAACAAATAGATATGGTCTGTAGAAAAGTAAGGTAAAATAGTTAGCTAAGGTCTTCAAAAACCTCAGGAACATACAGAACATGACATTTAAATATGTTTTTATTATTCTAAAGATTCATTGACAATGAGACAGGTTAATTCTTGGCAACACCCGACCTACCTCAAAGAAGATGATGAGCACCAAAGAACCTCCTTAAGGAATTCGCTTCCAGCGTAGCCACACTATCCTTGCAAGTGACCTTTCTCCTCACAATACAACAAATTTAGCCTAAAGTATTATCAGTGAGTTAGAATGTTTTCATAATGAAGAATTCTGTGGAAAACAAAGCTATATACTCCATTCTCAAAAAGGAACAGAATTTTAAATAGAAATCTTATCTAACTGAATAATCACAACTTTACTAACAAACTCCTCAGGAATATTAATAACAACCACAGAATATTTATTATATGCCAATACTATAGTTATTGGTTTATTGCTTATATTCTACCAACTCTACAAGGTAGAAAATAGTTTCCTTATTGTATAGATTTATAAAATTTCCTCAACCATGTTCATAGCAGCCTTATTCATAATAGCCAGAACATGGAAACAGCCTAAGTGTCCCTCAGTAGAAGAGTGGATAAAGAAACTGTGGTACATATACACTATGGAATACTGCTCAGCTATTAAAAACAAGGAATTCCCGAAATTTGTGGAAAAATGGATTGAGCTAGAAATGATCATAATGAGTGAGTTAACCCAGAAGCAGAAAGAATCAAATGGTATATACTCACTTATATCTGCATACTAGCCCAAGGGGCATGTCCCACGAAAGCCTTCACTTACCAGGAAACTGGGACAGAGGGGAAGGCATCCTATTGGGACTCTAAATGAGAGACGCATGGGAGAACAGCAAAATAAAAGGATACAGAGGGTCCTAGAAATCTACAAGTAGAACAATATGATAGGCAGATTTGGGCCCAGGGGTCCCGCTCAAACTAAGGCACCAGCCAAGGACAATACAGGAGGTAAACTTTAAACCCCTTCCCAGATCTAGCCAATGGTCAGAATATTCTCCACAGTTGAGTGGAGAGTGTGATATGACTTTCTCACGTACTCTGGTGCCTCACATTTGACCATGTCCCCTGGAGGGGGAGACCTGGTGGCACTCAGAGGAAGGACAGCAGGTAGCCAAGAAGAGACTTGATACCCTATGAGAATATACAGGGGGAGGTAATCCCCCTCAGGAACAGTCATAGGGGAGGGGAATAATGGGAAAATGGGGGGGGGGGAGGAATGGGAGGATACAAGGGATGGGATAAACATTGAGATGTAACAAGAATTAAATTAATTAAAAAAAAAGGAAAAAATGTATTGTTTAATCAACATTTATCAACCATCTATGTGTCATGAGTTACTCTGGATGCTGTGACTATGTCTGTGAGCTTTGCTTCTCAGAGTTTGTGGTCAAATGATGGGCAAAGCAAACAATATAACTAAAGCATGGATACTAAAGCTGATACTACATCCCGGGGGGAAAACTTAAAGCTATAAAGCTACCAGGTCTGACAGGGAAAACAAGGAAAAGGGGAAGGACTGCGGGCCCTAAACAGAAATACAAGGTTCTGAGCTGTAAATTAATTTTCCCAAGGCCACACTGCTGGTTATTTCTGGAATCAGAAGAAAAAGCTAGTCAAAGCTCATTGACATTTGATTACAATTGTATCTATCACTTGATGGTAGAGTTATCGCAGGAATGAGCTGTTGGATCAAAATTTTTAGAGCTGCTAGAAGCAACATATGGCTTCAAAGGTCTAAGGTCTAAGGCATCGGTTATGACCATGGCATAAAATTATGCCCTGATTAGCTTAAGTTTATGTTCTAGTTAGGACTGCTAATTTGTGTAGAGATGGCACTTCATTTGTAAGAACATGTATTAGGTCCCATTGCTCAGTGAATTATCTGGCATTTTACAAAGCATCCCAGTAGAGCAGTTGTGTCTTGTTTGATTGATTGGCTCTTACTGTTGAGAAAATAACCATTTATGAAAAATGTGGAATCATTATCAATAAGTGATGGTGGTCCTCTAATAGTGTTTGCACCATGGAAATTCATCAATGTATGTTAGAAAGTAAATTGAAAAATACAGAGGAGAGGTAATATGCTATCTTGTGTCTATAGTGTTGCTGTTTAAGGGTTGGCATCTAGAGGACTGGGGCAAGGGCTCTTTCAGTATGTGTGTGTGTGTGTGTGTGTGTGTCGTGTGTGTGTGTGTGTGTGTGTGTGTGATGACTACACAAGGATCTGAGTTCAATTCCCAGAAACCACATTAAAAATCAAATGTGGGTTGTCCTTGTAGTCTCAGCACTGGGAAGGAGGAGACAGGCTTGTCTCAGCTTCATTGTAATTTGAAAACTTTCTGAGTAGATGCAGGGTTAGTTTTTTATTTTGTTTTGTTTGTTTGTTTGTTTTAATTATTCATACGGACCACTAGAGAAGTCATCATATAAATTTATATCTTTCATTTTCCTAGCAGTTATCTGCTTGTAGATTATTTCTGAAATGTGTTTTCCTCTCCTGTAATCAACATGCTGCAGTCTTGTATAACAGTGGCTACTGTAATGTTTGAGTCTATGCCTCTCTTCAGCAGTGCCTTACTTCACGATTTAAATGATTACTTACAAACTAAAAATCTTTTGTTAGAATGCAATTTTGTAAGATTTTTTTCATTTTCTTATAGAAAAGGTTTTAGTATATTACCCTTGAGTCCAGGGGACTCATTTCAGAGTTTTAGAAATCATTTTTTGAAATCTCATATTTGTTTCAATAATATCTCATACCATCCACACTTTGTCTTATACTCCAGTGTAACATAACTCTTTCTTTAACTGGAACTATGTACATATTTAGCAAGTACTTTCGCAACTTTTATGCACATTGCATTTATCAACCTAGGAATTTAGCCACGGAATAAAATAGGCCAAAATATCAGCAGGGCTTACCGCAGTATTTTCATTCTAAGTGTCATATTTTTTTCCCTGGATTCTTATGTATTTTCTACAGTGTTTATATTTTACAAGTAAAAATTTAAAAATTTTTGTGAGTAAAAATTTGAAACTTTTTATAAGTAAAAATTTAAAAATTTTTATAAGTAAAAAATTTTAGAGTTATCAAATAATAAGCCTATAATTATTACTTTGGACTCCAAGGTTATTATATAACTCAAAGTTGTTTTTATATTTTTACGAGCAAGTTACTATAAAATTATTTAGAAATTATAGCACATCTGTCTTGGAAGCCAACACTTAACTTTTTCCTGACTTCAAAAAGATGTGAAAGGCTAAAGAATAAAAGCAAATAAAAAAATAAACCACACTTTCTAGTGTCCTAAAATGAATTTCACTGAGTTGTGAAGCTCTTGGGAAGTTTAAAAATCATCCCTAATAGCCCTCTGTAGCCATTGCAAAAGATGGAGCAATGTTTGAAGCAGATTCTCTTTGACAAGATGCTGAGAGATTAGTGAAATGAATGACACAGCATCTTCCAGGCAGTCAGGAAGCTCTCAAGTTGAGCTGAAAATCCATGTTCTTAGTTTCCTTAATACTAGTCAAGTTTAGTACCTGTTAAACTACATAAATACAAAGTAGTGTTAAGTGAGTTAGACCTTCTCATGGGAGAAGCTATTTTAAAAGACTGATTCATGCGATTTACATTCGTACAAACACAGTAAACAGCATTATGATGCTATAGAATCATGGTGCTATTAAGAGCTGAAAAATATAAATATGAGATGAATGCCTGAGAAGTCTTGTGTGTAATGGACTCTATACCAACATTCCTATTGCTGAGGACCTTGAAACCTGATCCTCTACTGCCTCAGAAAAAATGTCAACTACTTATTAAATTATGTAAACGAGAAAAACACTTTAGGATAAAAGAAATTCTTTTGTAAAGTATCAGATACCTGAACTCACACTCATTATTCATACTTTTTGAGTAATATACATTTCAAACAATCCATCATTTTAATTGGAATTCTGAAGTAATAATGAACCATTAGTTTCTTAGAGAAAGAGAAAGGCAAAGGCAGATATCCAATTCCTAAATGTTAAAGTTGGCACATAATAATTTTTCAGAAATTAATAAGTTATAAAAAGTACAGAACAGTACTACTTGCCTTTGTCTTTAATGTGTTAAGCTACCATTATACCTTCACTGTTGGACTCAACTAATTATTGTTTAAATTAGTGGAAAAATCAATGTAGGGTCTGTAAATCCTGCTGCCAATTAAAAACATTTCAGGTAGAATAAGATAAGAAGCCTTTACTTACTGACCTACAGGATGTTAAGTGTATTTTACAGGCAGTGCAGAATTGCCTAATCTAGTGAGCATAGCAGGAGAGAGGGAAGATGTAGGCCACTGACTGGGAGATACTGACCAGACAGGAAGGAGACCTGAACGGACAGATTCAGATCTCTGCCAACAGATGAGAGCGCAGACATTTATAAGTCGGAGATACAGTTGAACTGAGAGAGAAGTAAGTCCCTGTGACATCTTGGAGTCATGGGGGCAATAGTTCAGTCTTTAAAACAGAGCATAGGAAATAGGACTCACTTTTTTGTGGAGACAAGAAAGGAGAAAGAATGAATTAGCAAATCTGGAGATGGGAAAGAAACGATGAAGCCTAGGAGGAAAGCGTGCATTAGAACAGTGACCAAGAGTTCTATAAGGAAAAGACAGTGTTCTCACATCACCAGCCTACAAATAATTGCACTATAGTACAAAGCAACGGAGAGTAAAGCGGCTGTCATTCAGCATATGTAGTGCCAGGGGCACCAAACATCAATCACAATGCAAGTGCAATTAAAAAAGAATAAATTTCACTTAAGACTGTCCTTCATGATGCTGTAAATATCATGTCATTACATTTCTTCCCTTGAATCTTGTACAACGTCACTGATGCTTAGTTGGCACAAGTTTAACTGTGTATATTCAGTGTAAAATATGCATGCATGTATATATGGTAACTATATACATATATACATGCTTATGTGAGTATATATACATATATGTATCCACTTATCTTTTCTTGGGCACATACGTCAATTTCATCTGGGTACTGAAGCACCTATGAATAGTTGTGTACGCATATGTATTCATCTCTCTTAGGTAAACAGTAGGAAAATGACAGGATGATAGGACAGGCTTATGTTTGAGTAGCTAAGAGAGTACATTTTTTCCCAAAGTGGTTGTACTCTCATAGATGCCCACAAACAGTGTCGGCAGTTCCAGCTGCTGAACAACAGCCTTGCCTATTTCAGCATTTATAGTAGCAATATATGGCTTATAATGGTTCTCATTTTTATTTCCCTAATGAATCATAGCATCGATAATGCTTTTCTTGCTTCCTCACATCCTGGATGTTTTGTTTGGTGACACATCTATTTAAATCTCTTGCCTCACATTTTAGTTATAGCATTTGATGTCTTACTATGTTCGCTGTGTATCTACACAATTGGATTAAAATCCTTTACAATAGATGTTTCACATTTTTATGAAGGGAAAACTCCTTTCTTTGCATGCTGTGTTATTTTTAATGTCCTGACAGATATGAACTTCAACTCGTGTTTTCTTTCTATAGATATTCCTTAGTCATGCCCAGAGATGCAGTGTTATTATCTCAAATCAGCTTGATTCCTTCTAATCTTACTATTAAATTTGTGTGGAAAGGCCAGTATAATCTGATATACAGAGATAATTTTGCCTCCAGTACCGAGATACCTGACGCTTTGGGGGTAATGAAGCTTTACCACTCGTGCTAGCAGGGACACAAACGACTTTCTGCCCTGAGTGAACTCACGTGATCCTTGGATCCTGTAGGCATTTCATTGGTTTTGAGTAGACTCTTCACACACATGAACAAACCCTATGGACAGAATCCTAATCAAGGGAGCTCTGCAAAGCTCTGCCTAGGCTTCTTTCTGTCATCTGCCCCCATACTACAATCATCTTAGGCCCAGTGCACCATTCCTGCCATGCCTCAAACCCCGGGAACCCACAAGTCCACCTGGACTGTCCTTCCTGCTGAAGCCTGGGAAGCTTCAGCTTGTAGGTAGTAACTTCAGGACTAACTAACTCTGTCTCCCACTCAAGGATGACATCTCTGGGGTGCCTGGTGTCCAGTATTTGCACACAGTTGATTCACATCTGTCAGATTCTGTTGCATCTAATAACTCCAATTGGATTTAAAAGATATCCCATGTGACCTTTTCACATTCTGTGTGTCAGCACGCATAATGCATGCCTACTGTTGGAGGTCAACAGTTATCCAAGGAAGCCCACATGTAAAGCTGCAGGCAGCCGCTAAACAAGTCACCAGGCTAGCTTCAAGGTACATCTGAAAGACCAGTGGGCAGGCACATCTGTGGTCATTCATACTTGAGTTCTAGCAGACATTTCCTTGAGGAAGAATGAGACACACTTGCCGTTTTAAGTAAAACTAATGATATTCACTGCTATTGAGAACTTTTTCATTTTTTACTTGGAAAAAAAAATAGAATTTTGGAAGAAACATATGCCTATTGTGTGCAGTACCTCTTCCAAAGACTTTTCTGATTAGAGCAATAAAGTGATGCATTAATGTAGTTGGGCATGGAGTGGGGCGGGGAGGGGCTATATGACGCAACATATCAGGAATTGAGAAGACAGGTGTAGTTTGTTACACAAGTGTTTTCTAAATGGCTACTGTGCGATGCTATGTAGGCAACCATGGGTGTATAAGCAAGGTCAGCTCAGAATAAAAGATAGTGTGATAGTCAGAATCTGCACTTTTAAAAACTGCTGTTTGGGGAGGCTGGGGGTGGCACTGAAGAATCCTTTCCCTTACTAACTCTAAATTAGGCTTAAAAGAAAAAAAGATTTTACCCATTTTTCAACATATTGCTCAAGCAAGTATAAGAAGCTAACTGACTTCCATTAAACTGAACATTTATTTAAGAAATTGGAAGAAAATGTCACTTTTTTCACCAAGTTTTGTCTTTGAAAATATGTAATTTCTATTAACATGGGTTTTTAATGTTCTGTGAATTCATACTTTAAAATTTTTATATGTCTGTTTTTCCCGTAAAGTAAATAATAAATAATCTAATACGGTTGATTGAAAAACATTAGTGGAAGCCTGAAGATAACTAAAAACAAGATCACACACATATGTTATAACTTGTTCTCATATATATAATATATATAAAATATGCATATTTAATATATATTATAAATGAAAGAATACCACAACAAAGCACATTACTTTTTGACATGATAAAAAACAGCATGTTATTTATTTATCTATTTATTCATTTGTTTGTGTGTGTCCACACACACTACTATATGCAAACATATGCACACTTGCATGTAAATCAAAGGACAATTTGAGTGAGTTAGTTCTTTTCTTCTACCTTCTACCACAGGGTCCTGGGATGGAACTCAGGTAGGTCATCAGGCTTGGAAATAAGTGCCCTTTACACACTGCACCATCTCACCAGCACCTCAAACAACATAGTTAACTAATATTAAAATGAGCTCCTTGAGGATCTAAGCATCCTTTGTTTGAGAATGCTAGGCTAAAGTAGTACATTCAGCATTCTTACAACGCAGAGACAACTGAAACCATATATTGTACTAGGTTGTCAACCTGAATCAAGGCTCTACTTTGTTCTCTCACCTGTTTTCTAACCCGTGTAGTTCCGCCCTGGCGCTGAAACCATGATTTGTGTACCCCTGCCATCTGGTTATATTTTATTCACGTCTGAAAGGACGCTGAATTCAGTAAACACAGGTAAAATTAAAACACCACAAAAGAAAAAGAAAGTTGAAACTCCACCTACTTCAGTGTAACACTATTTTCTTTAAAAAAAAAAATTCACATGTAAATCTACATTGTCACCCTTCAAAATTACACTCCTCAAGGATTTGTTCATTCCTATCATAAGCTAAAACTTAAATAATTGAAATAAATAAGGACAAACAATTTTTCAAGGAGTTTTCCATTTAATTGATTGTTTTACTGTGTGTGTGTATCTATAACACATGTGGGCATGTGTATCATGAGACACATTTGAAGGCCAGAGGACAACTTTGCAGAGTCTGTTCTCTCTCTGCCCATGCTTATACAGGTTATAGAGATTGAAGCCAAATTTCTGAGTTTCCCTGGAAAATGTCCTTACCCACTGAGCTATCTCCTCAGCTCTTCGATAATTTTTAATCACAGCATATATGACTAAAGTTGTGGGAAAACACTGCCACCCCCCCCTTTTTTTTTCTTCTTGGATGTCTTTAAATTTGACAATTTCTGCTCACTGTAATTGCCTGAAGATCTAACAAAAGTTTTAATGGACTACGGTAATGACGATTTTTGCTGTTAATCAGTTTATAAAGAATTTTGAAGTTATTGCAGATTTTACTCTGATGCCACAGCTGTATCTCAAATACATCCAGACAACAGGCTGTTTAGGGCCGTCAGTGGATACACACCCACGAAGGCTTCTTACTGGAAATACAGGCTGCTGAGGCTCTACACTAATACAATCCCCCCAAAGATATTCCCCAAAAGACAATTTGTGGAGCAGCCACGATGTTAGTGTTACAATTTAATTAATGTTCCATACTACACGATGTTCTAACCTGGCATTATAATACAAATAAACCACCAAGCATTCTTGTAATTAGAGTTTCACTGCTAAAAAGTAAGTATTTTTCACCTGCTTTTGAAGCCAGCTCATTGATATGTGCTATCATGCATACCAACAGAATATAGAACCTAATTAGACCACATATTGCCTACAATGAAATGAGGCTAATTATAGTCTTTTATAACTCATGAAGGATGAAAAGTAAAATGTGGGCTTTGTATATTTTTTAAACAAAGATCTTTAAGGACCCATGGATAGTTTATTCTGAAAAGGTGGCTAAGTCTCAGTTGCTAAGGAGTCACATTCCTATATCAACTTAGGCATAACATCCTGTTTTTTCTTCCAGCATTATAAAAAATAATTTGTATTTAAAGTGTCTTTAAAACTGCTTTAAAAGTTTTTTTCCTTTTAAATTCAGATGTCTATACTTTTTGTAATCACTCTGCTAAGCTGTTGGAGATGCTCTGTTTCATAACTGGCTTGTAACAGGGAAAGACGTAACAAAGGCAGAGGCAGGTCTTGTGCAGCATAAAGGCTCATAAAGGAAAGTGCTGTCATGCAATGCGTGCTGGAGATCTTGGTTAGACAAAAAAAAAAAAAAAATCTACTAATTTAAAGTCCTGGTACACTCCTGACTGAAAAAGAACTGTTTCTTGATTTTATGAAGGATTTCAAAAAAAATGAATTTATAAAAATGTAACAATGTGGAGACTTAGGGCAGCCTGTTCCTTGACATCAAACCTAAAGTGTTAATAATAACACCAGCTATAACAATAACTTCACACATGAATAAACTAAAAGTAGGGGGGAAAAAAGAAAATTTCTCAGTGGCCTATATGAGAAATCATCACAGCCTCCTTCTGTTCAGTGCACCCCTGTGATGAATACTCACTCTAGGATCTTGGCAGACATTCTAGAGTTTAGGGATGACAGAGTTTCTGATGCACTCACTCACTCACTGTATAGGGGGACTAGGCACACGAGCAAAGAAATTTCCCAATATATCCATGGAACTCAAACTTGGAAAATTTTTTCTTTCTTTTCTTTTCTTTATTCCTTCCTTTTTTTTTTTTTCTGAGCCTGCCTACTGTGTCTTCAGTTTCCCTAGAGACGAGCCGCTGTGAGAGTTTAGGATCTGGGTAGATCCTAGCTAACACACAATCCCAAAGTGCAAGCCAAAAACAGAGTTTAAAGTGATCTCAGGTGTAAATTCAATTTCTTGAAAAGAAAGACCTAAATGGTTTCTTTAGCAAACACATTGAAATTGAGCCTCTGGGTCTTTCCACAGCTTAAGTTTCCTGTTACATTGATTACAGTGGAAAATACTAAAACAAACAGAAGCAATCCTTAGAGAGCCATGCCAGCAATCCACATTTACTGCTTCCAGGAAAAAAAAAAAAAACTCAACAATAATTTAGTGTTACATTCATGGAGAACTGAAAAGAGAAAACCAGGTTATGATGAAAGAAAGGATGGGCCTTTTCTAAGACATCCAAAAGAGATTATTAGAGACGAACACTGAGACAGCACTTGATAATGGCGATTAGAAACCGTGACTTTCAATGGCAGTTGGGAAACAACTAAGTCTGTCATCTAAGAGGTAGACTGAAGAAATTAAGTGCAGCAATGGGACAGAGCCTGGAGAGCCAGTGTAAAAGCATAGGCAGTACAGGGGGGAGAGGAAGGAGACTGGACAGAGGCCCGATAAGCCTTTCCTAAAGGGGAGGTCTCTTAGATATGGTTTCTTTTGATTTAATAAAACATTATGACTAAAACCAATTGGGGGAGTAAAGGGTTTTATATTGCTTATACTTTCACATCTCAGTCCATCATTGAAGAAGGTCAGAGTGGGAACTGAGGAAGGGGCCCAGAGGCAGCTGAGGCAGAATCTATGGAGGAATGCTACTGGCTTCCTTCCCAAGGCTTACTTAGCCTGCTTTCTTATAGAACCCAGTACCACCTACCCAGGTGTGGCACCACCCACATCAATCAACAATCAGGAAAAAAAAAACTTTAACCACAGTGGTCCTTAACCCGTGGGTCCAGACTCTTTTGGCCAATCTCTATCCCCAGATATAGTTACATTACAATGCGTAACATTAGCAACCTTACAGTTATGAAGTAGCACCAAAACAATTTTGTGATTGATAGTTTATTGTTGAGGGTCACCACAAAATGAGAAACTTTATTAAAGGGTCATAGCATTAGGAAGGCTGAGAACCACTTCCCTACAAGCTTGGCTACAGGGAAACCTTATGGACTCAGCACATTAATTGAAGGTATCTCTTCCCAGATGGTTCTAGCTTGTATAAAGTTGACATAAAAGTACCCAGGACAAGAGAGAAAGAACACAAGAAGTGTAATGACAAGTTTTCAGGTAACCAAGAGACATGATATTTCATATCTAAAGTAAAATAATCACAAAGGGCATACACCCAGATACTAAAGCTAGATATACCAATATAACGCTGCAGAGACCCCAAGACCACAGGCTAGAGAAAACTGACAGCATGCAGAGGGATGCTCGTGGGCATACGTCTCATCACTAGTAACAGTGAAGTGAGATGTTTTCAAGGACTGGGAAATAAAACCAGACTTCTATAAACAGGGTGGCTATTCTTCAATATCATTGTAAATACTGACACTTCTGCATAAATCAAACAGAGACAGGATGCTTGCTATCAATGGAGTTCACTGAAGAAAAGAAACAATCCCAAGAGAAGTCCTTGATATCCAAGAAAGAATGCATCCAAGAAAACTATAACTGATGTCTAAGCTAAACAAACATTGGTTCTCTAAGTAACAAAAACAGGAAAAGGACAAGATAAAATACTTGCCCCATAAAGTAGGAAAAGAAAGTGGTTAGTTAAAACAATATAGGACCTTTATATTTTTTCAGAAAAAAAAATAATATAACGATAAGGATGAAACTGTTAAATTAAATATATAATTCTAGATTGTAACTGAAAAATAAAAAAAAAAAGAAGATGCAGTCAAAATCCAAATTAAGACTCCTCCTCCTACCCACCATCCCCAAAAGTGTAGTTAAGGAAAAAAGAAGCTTGAAAAGATCAGAACATATGGAAATTAACAGAAAGTATCATAGATTCAAACACACATTTATAGGTCTTGGGAGTCCATTTAACTTGGTTATATTACATATGTAAAAGACTAATATTGTCACACTGAATTCATAAAATCAGGCTATTGGTCATTTATAAGGTAGAATAAATAATAAATTCTATAAAGATACTACAAAGGAAAAATATTTATACTATATAAAAAGCTCAATGACATAAGTATGAACAATCATACACATTGAACATGGAGAATAAGTACTATTTTGAAGAACATGCAGAACATTTAATAACGATCAAATATCAGGCCATAAACTCAATAATATAAACTACATTTGTTGATCATCAGACAAAATTTAGACACCAATAACCAAAAAATTAGCTAAGTCCTATGCTTCTCTTTATTTATATAGAAGAATTAATATATAGACAACTTTTAGAACTGAAAAGGAATGATAACTTTCAGATGGAGTATTTATAGAGAAATTATAGTATTTAGTACTTATTGTATAAAGAGAAAATAGTATGATTATATTTCTAAGCACCAAGCATTTAAAAATTCTAGGCCTATAAAAGGAAAGATATTAAGCATGGTATCAAAATTAAGAAAGAAAAATAATTAACATATTATTTTTCAAATATTCAAAAGGTCATTGCTTAAGAACATAAATGAGATTAACCAACATCCAAGAAAATGAATCAGGAGTTTTTAAAAGGGGAAAGACAAAAGGAAAAGGTTTAATATTTCAACTAGAGTAGAAAATTTTATTCATAAAAATTTTTAGGACAGTAGGTTCACAAGTAAACAAGCACTCAAAAAGGTAAATTAACAAAAAATAACCTAAATAGAAAACATGAATACTTGCAAAAATTTTAAGAAATATTCTGAACAGGTAATACAACATGGCAGAAAAAATTGCAACATTGTATCACACATGGAACTGACTCCTTATTACCATCAGACAAGTCAAGACCCTCACCAGGCACTTACCAGGAGCCTCAGACTACCAGGTCTCTAACTGTAATGTACAGCTCAGAAAGAAGGAAACTGGTCTTCAAAAATCTCTGAGATATGCAGAATATGGCATTTAAAAATGTTTTTATTATTTTAAAGATTCATTGACAATGAGACAGGTTAACTCCTGGCAACACCCAGCCTACCTCAATGAGGATGATGAGCATCAAAGAACCGCCTTATAGAGATGGCTTCAAATGTTACAAACAAGCCACTGGGCAAAATGTCCTCATTTCTACCAAAGACAGAATTCTGCCTAAAAAAGTGCAAGCTTGGATGCAGGTAGAGTCAATGACTAAACTCTGCCAAGAAAGGGTAATGAAGTCATCAATAGTTTCTTTCTTATAAATATGTCTGTCAGAATTATTGGGTCAAAGGGCTGAAGAAGAAGCTCCAATGTGATAGAGAGTTTTGTGTGACTATTCAGGCAGCAAACTGTCTCTGTCATCTTCTCATTTGGGAAGCTGCTAACCTGCGGCTGTATACTCAGGTAATTAATTTTATTCCTTCTCAAGTCTCTGATGGGATGGAAGACCAAATAGTTTAGTTTTACAATTAAGCTTAGTTGTTTAGAGGTCAAGATGTTTTTTTTTAAAGGTCTAGATAGATGTTTTAAGTTGATAATGACAAGATATGATAGATATGGATTTACGTTCAGAATTTTATATGCACCAAGATAGGAAAGATGTTTTCTTCAAGGCTGTCAAATACAAATAGCCAAAACACTATGAATGTAACATTTATATACTTCCTCATTGTTTTGTGGTTCTTCTTGCAGTAGGTAGTTTATTGTGTATGTGTATAATAATATGAATGTATATATAAAAAATAAAAAATATTTAGTAAAAAGTTTTTTAAAAGAAGGAAACTGTTTCTACAAGGGTTGCTCCCATTGTATTGCTTGCATCATCACTTAGGTTTTTAAATTTCATGTCCCCAATACGTTTACTGCTACATTATACTGTGACTCACCATGTTAAGCTGTGTCTTTGAATCATAAGCTGAAATACGGGTTCGGCATAATGAAGATAAAATCGCAACATTCAATTTCTTCATGAAAATATTAGGATTTTCCCCCTATCATTTGACATTAAGACAACCTAATAAAACCAATGATGAAGAGAGCTACTGGTATTCAGAGCAAACTATTTAGAAGACAAAGGTATCAAAATGAAGAACAAAGAAAAAGGAGAGGCAGAGGCAGAATGAGGCCTTCTCAGAGAAACAGATCATTTTCCCTGAAAGAAGGGCCACAGCGTACAAGGTGTTAGCTAAGAATATCGCACAAACTCGCAAAGCCTAGCTCAACTCACCCAGCTCCTGTACTGGCTTTCCTTGCCGGAACCATACCCATACCATCCTCATACCCTCATGCCTAACTCCAGCACAGTTCCCTAAAAAAACCACATCTTCACATTAGAGGTATAGAATAAAGGAGAAGAATCCCAAGTGAATGCTTTCAACCAGATCATAAAAGAAAATGTCCTCCTAAAGAAGCAAAGACGAACTCATACACGTGGAAGAAGTCTGAAGCATTCTAGAATCAAGCAACAGACACTGAAAAAAACATGAGATAACTCCACAAGGCCAGGTCATATTACAAAAGCACAAACAGTATGAAAGGCCAACCTCAACGCCAAATTCCAAGTACTCCTATAGAAACACTCTAATACTTTATTTTAATATAAATGTAAATAGATAGATGGATATAATTATATACTCACTATATAATATGTGAGTAGATAGATAGATGTTCCTCAAAAACTTCAGAGACACACAGATTAATGGCGTTTTACAATATTTTTATTAATGTAAGGTCTTTTCCTTGAGATATGTCAAGTCCTACCAACACCCTCAGCCTACCTCAACAAAGATGATGAGCATCATAAAATCTCCCTTTGATGATAGCTTCCTTAATGGCAAGCTAGCTACTGGGCAAAAATGTCCCAGCTCTCTCTACAGACAATATCCTGTCCAAAGTGGATAAGACTTGGACACAGGCTGAGTTGATTGCCATGTTCTGCCATGACAGGGTACGCAAATCCTGCATATTTACTGCTTCACAATTATGTCTTCCAGATTATACTGGGTCAGAAGGCTGAAGACAATGCTCCAATGTTATATAGAGGGAATGGCTGATTGACCAGGCAGTAAACTGTTTCTATCATCATTTAATTTTGAAAGCTGCTTGCCTGCACTTCCTGCTTAAGTAATAATTTTATTCCTTCTCAAGTCTCCGATGGTGTTGGAAACTAGAGAGTTATAGTTTCATAGTTAGGCAAAAGTTGTTTAGGATTTAAGAAAACGTTTTAAGGTCTGCAAAAATGTTTTTATGTTGATAAATACAAGATATGGCAGATAATGATTTATGTACTAAAGTTTAAATTCAGCTAGACAGAATAGTTATTTTCCTCAATGTTGCCAAATACAAATGATCTAAACAATCAGAATTGTTTCATAACGTTCTTACTGTATACAGTTTATTATAAATAAATAAAGTACATGTACAATAAAAGAGAATTGTGTAGATGAATTCAAGGGCACAGAATTTAAAAGAACAATCATATCATAAATTTTATCAGAGTGTTCCAAGGACTTAAAAGCAGACATGGAAACCAGCTCAAAGAGCTTAAATAGAATAGCAGTAAATGCCTAAGTGATGTTTGAGAAAACACAACTATCCAGCTAAGTGAAATAATGAAGACAATCCAGAATTTGTAAAAATTAATTCAAAAACATGATAGAAATATTGCTGAAAACTCAAGAATGAAATTGAAATTGAGAAACTCAAAAACATAATTGGAAAATCCAGAGGGACCGCCTCATAAGTAGACTGAACCAAATAGAAGATAATAGCAGGAATTAAAATTAAAGTAGGGAAATTTGACTATTCAAGAAAGGAATACAAAAACACTTTTTGCCAGTACAAACAATACGTTTTATTTGTTTATTTATTTATTGGTTTTTGTTTGTTTGGCTTGGTTTTTCGAGACAGAGTTTCTCTGTAGCCCTGTCTGTCCTGGACTAGCACTGTAGAGCAGGCTGGCCACGAACTCACAGAAATCCACCTGCCTTTGCCTCCCAAATGCTGGGATTATAGGCGTGTACCACCCTGCCTGGCTCAAATAGTAAGTTTTATTTACTTATTTATTTTTTGTTGAGATAGTATGTCATTTTTTCTTTTTAATCTATTATAATTTATTTAGATTACATCCCACTTGTTATCCCCTCACTTGTATCTTCCCATTCCTACCCCTCCCTCCCTCTTCCTCCCTCTTCCCCTCCCCTAGACCTCTGACAGAAGGGGACCTCTGCCCCAAACCATATGACCACAGCCTATCAGGTCTCATAGAGATAGCCTGCTTCCCCTTCCTCTGAGTGCCATCAGGCCTCCCCACCAAGGGGAAGTGATCAAATACGGGGCACCAGAGTTCATGTCAGAGGCAGTCCCCATTCTCCCCACAACTATGGAGAATGAGCTGTCCATTAGTTAAATCTGAACAGGGGATCTAGTTTCACTGCAGCTCTTGAATCATTTGGGTCCTTACATTCCCTTATTCTTGCATACCACTCTCACCTGAAATCCAGCAAAGAGTCCCAGCATCTGTCCTGATCCCCTGCTGGGAGGAATCTCTCAGAGGAAATCTATGTTGGGCTAATATCCACTTATAAGTGAGTATTACCACGTATGCCTTTCTGTGCCTGGGTTACTTCACTTAGGATAATCATTTCTAGTTCCATCCGTTTGCCTGCAAATTCAAAGATTTCCTTGTTTTTAATAGGTGAGTAGTATTCCATTGTGTAAATGTACCACAGTCTCCATTCTTTAGTTGAGGGACATCTAGGTTGTTTCAAGATTCTAGTTATTATGAATAAGGCTGCTGCAAACATAGTTGAGCAAATGTCCTTGTTGTATGGTGGGGCATCTTTCGGGTGTATGCCCAGGAGTGGTAGAGCTGGGTTTTGTGGTAGCACAATTCCCAATTTTCTGAGAAAGTGCCAGGTTGATTTCCAAATTGGCTGTAAAAGTTTGCACTCCGACCAGCAATGGAGGAGTGTTCCCCTTTCTCCACATCCTTGCCAGCATGTGCAGTCACTTGAATTTTCTGATCTTATACATTCTGACTGCTGGAGGATGGAATCTCAGAGTTGTTTTGATTTGCATTTCCATGATGACAAAGAACATTGAGCATGCCTTTAAAGTGTTTCTTAGACATTCAATATTCCTCTGTTAAAAATTCTCTGTTTAACTCTGTACCCCATTATTAATTGGGTTATTTGGTTTGGTGTTGTTTAGTTTTTTGAGTTCTTTATATATTTTTGGATATTAGCCCTTTGTCGGATGTAGGGTTGGTGAAGATCTTTCCCCAGTCTGTAGGCTCTCATTTTATTCCGTGGACAGTGAGTGTCCTTTGCCTTACAGAAGCTTTTCAGTTTCATGAGGTCACATTTATTAATTGTTGAACTTAGAGCCTGACCTATTGGTGTTCTGTTCAGGAAGTTTTCTCCTGTGTCAATCAGTTCAAGGCTCTTCTCTACTTTTTCTTCTAACAGATTTATTATACCTTTTTTGTGTTGAAGTCTTTAATCCTCTTGGACTTTAGTTTGTGCAGGGTGATAAATAAGGGTCCATTTGCATTTTTCTACATATACACATCCAATTAGACCAGCACCATTTGTTGAAGATGCTATTTTTTCCTTTGTATGGTTTTGTCTTCTTTGTCAAAAATCAAGTGTCCATAGGTATTTACGTTTCTTTCTGGGTATTCAATTCCATTCTATTGATCAACCCTCCTATTCTATGCCAGTACCATGCCATTTTTATTAGTGTTGCTCTATAGTACAGCTAGAGGTCTGGAATGGAGACTCCTCTGGAATATCTTTATTGTACAGCATTGTTTTATCTATTCTTGTTTTTTTTTTTTTTTTTTTTTTTCCATATGAAGTTGAGAATTGATCTTTCAAGGTAAAGAATTGTGTAGATATTTTTGATAGGGATTGCACTGAATCTGTAGATTGCTTTTGGTAATATAGCCATTTTCACTATTTAATTCTCCTGATCCACAAGCATGAGAGATCTTTCCATCTTCTAACATCTTCAATCTCTTTCTTTAGAGACTTGAATTTTTTTTTTCATATAAGCCTTTTACTTGGTAGAGTTACACCAAGATACTTTATGATTTGTGGCAATTTTAAAGGGTGTAGTTTCCCCAATTTCTTTCTTGGCCTATTTGTTAATTGTATATAGGAGGGCTACTGATTTTTTAAAAATTAGTATTGTATCCATCCACTCTGCTAAAGTATTTATCAAATGTAGGAGCTTGCTGGTAGAATTTTTTGGGGTCACTTATCATCTGAAAATGATGATACTTTGACTTCTTCCTTTCCAACATGGATTCCCTTGATCTCCTTTTGTTGTCTTATTGCTCTAGCTAGAACTTCAAGTAGTATATTGGAGAGATATGGAGAGAGTGGGCAGTCTTTTCTAGTCCCTGATTTGAGTGGAATTTCTTTGAGTTTCTCTCCATTTAGTTTGATGTTGGCTATCAGCTCACTGTATATAGCCTTAATTATATATGTGCCTTGTATCCCTGATATCTCCAAGACTTTAAACATGAATGGATGTTGTATTGTTGTCAAATGTTTCTCAGGCATCCAAGGAGATGATGATGTGATTTGTTTCTTTCAGTTTGTTTATATGATGGATTCAAATGATGGATTTCCATATATTGAACCATCTATGCATGCCTGGCATTAAAGCCTACTTGGTAATGGTGAATGATTTTTTTTATATGTTCTTGAGTATTTTTGCATCAAGGTTCATAAGAGAAATTGATCTAAAATTTTCTTTCTTTGTTTGGTCTTTGTGAGGTTTGGGTATCAAGGTCATTGTGTCCTCATAGAATGAGTTTGGTAACATTCCTTCAATTTCTATTTTGTGGAGTAGTTTGAAGAGTATCAGTATTAAATCTTTTTTGAAGGTCTGGTAATTGCTGTGATGAAACCGTCTGGTCCTGAGCTTGTTTTGGTTGGGAGACTTTTGATGACTGCTTCTATTTCCACAGGAGATACAAGACTATTTAATTTATTTACTTGATCTTGATTCAACTTTGGCAAGTGTAATCTATTAAGAAAATTGCCCATTTCATTTATATTTTCAAATTTTGTGGTGTATAGGCTTTTGTAATAAGACCTAATGATTTTTTGGATTTCTTCAGTGTCTGTTGTTCTATCTCCCTTTTCATCTCTGATTTTGTTAATGTGGATACTGTCTCTCTGCCTTTTAGTAAGTTTTGCTAAGGGTTTGTCGATCTTGTCGATTTTCTCAAAGAACTAGTTCTTGGATTTGTTGATTCTTTTAATTGTTCTCTTTGTTTCTAATTTATTGATTTCAGCCCTGAGTTTGATTGTTTCCAGCCATCTACTCTTCTTGGGTGTTTCTGATCCCTCCTCTCCCATTAGAGTTTTCACATGTGTTGTTATGTTACCTGTGTGACATGTTTCCAATCTCTTTATGAAAGCGCGCGCGTGTGTGTGCGCATGCACACACACACACACACATACACGCTCAAAAAATACTGGTGTGTTCTCTTTGTATTGGCCATCTCTTGCTGAGCATGAGGCCTGCCCTTTTTTGTGGATTGTATACTCAGTGAGAGTTCATTGGAGTCAACTATGTTTTCCATTTTTAAAAACAAAAAAGGAATATATAGGAATTATTGGACATCATGGAAAGAACAATCTTCATACAATAGCTATAGATGGAGAAGAATCACATGTGAAAGACATAGAATAGATCTTCAACAAAATCATGAATGAAAACTTCCCCCAAATTAAGGGAAGACAAACACATACAGATACAAAAGCCCACAGACTATACCAAAGAAACAGGATCAGAAGAGAAACTTCCCCATAATACAAGATATATATTTATCTTATATACATATATATATATATGAAAAATATTGAAAGTTTCAAGACAAAAAACACAAGTCACATATAAAACTTCAGAATAACAACTAATTTTTCAATGACCATTTGAAAGCTAGAAAATCCTGGATCATTGTACTTTAAATTCTAAAATACTATGACTGTCCTAGACTACTGTGCCCAGAAAAACTAATGCCAATTAAACAATAAATTATTGAATGATAACTGAGTCAAGGAAGAAACTAAAATTAAAAAATTTTAAATTCCTTGATGTTAAATGAATAAACAATACAACCAAGCATCTAGAACACATTAAAAGCAGCAGTAAGAGTTAAATTTATACATATAAGTCCCTGCATCAAAACGTCAGAAAGAGTACAAGTAAATGTCTTAATGATACAACCCAAAAATTTGAAAAAAAAAAACATGAACAAACTAGAACCAAAACCAGTAGACAGCTAAAAATAATGAAAGTCAGCACAAAATTTAATGAAACAGAAGCAAAGAAAATAGCACAGAAATATCAGTGAATCTAAAAACTGCTTCATTGCGAAGATAAACAATATTAATTGACACACTCTTGGCCCAACCAATTAAAAAATACAAAGATGACCCCATTTTAACAGAATCAGTTATGAATGCAGAAACATTACAATTGCTGCCAAAGAAATGCAGGATACTATAAGGAAATTAAAAAAAACCTCTCTACTCCATTGAGTTAGAAAATTTTTTAAAAAGGAACAATTTTTGTATTTGTGTAAATTATTAAAATTGTCCAATAAGAAGAATTTAAGCAGCGTCTTAAAAAAAATGAGACTGAAGCAATAATAAAAAGTCTCTGTCTAAAAAAGCCCAATTCCAAGTGGATTCACTGCAGAATTTTACAAGTCTTTCAACGAAGACATATAACCAATAGTTCTTAAATTATTTAGAAAAACTAGAAACTGAAGGAATGCTTCAGAGAGCCTTCTATAAAGGCAGCATTAGTGTAATACCAAAGCCAGGTAAAAACACAGCAAAAGAGGAAGCTACACAGGTAAATCCCTGAGGAACAAGGATGTGAAAAATCCTTAGTGAAATACTTTCAAGCCAAATACAGTCACATATCAGAAAGGTCATCCAGCAAGATCAAGTTGGCTCTCCTTTAGAGATGCATGGGTAGCTCAATACAGTAAGTCAGTAAGTGTAATAAACCATATTAAGTAAAACTACAAATTCAAATGATCATCTATAGGTTTAGAAAAGTCATTTGACAAATTCCAACATGCCTTCCTGATGAAATCCTAGAGAAAGTGAGAGTGAAGTAAACAGAGCCTGACATACTGGTTAAACGACAGCTCTTTTGTATCAACAGAGGAAACCTCAAAGCAATTCCATTAAAATCAGGAATCAGAAAAAAAAATAAAAATAAAAAATATAAAGTTAAAAATAAATCAGGAATCAGACAGTACTGTCCACTAGCCTCACCCATTTTTATAGGTACTAGTTGGAGTAAGAGAACGAATCAAAGTGATAAAACTATGAAAAAAAAATCAAATTATACCTATTTGTGGATGCCATTATATATAAGGGATTCCAAAATTCCATTAGAAAAATTCCAGATGTGATCAACCTTTTGGCAATACGGTAAGATATGAAATAAACTTCACAAAAATCAACAGCTTTTCTAAATAGCAATAACAAACACATTGACAAAGAAAACACACTCCCATTAATAATATCCCTTAAAAATATATAGGAATAAACATAAAGATATATAGAAATAAACAAAAAATGTTAATGTTTACAAATGGAAAATGTTATTCTCTGTAGAAAAAGATCAAGGAAAACAGTAGAAGGTGGAAAGGTGGTAAGACTCCATTTTTTAGGACAGTACATTTTTCAGATAAAAGATTTGAAGGAATTGAGCAGAAATAGATATGGAGGAGTCCTCCCTGAAGTATAGCCCTCATAGTATCTGAAGTGATAAGCAAGCTACTAAGGAGGAAAAAAATAATCAATAAGCCTCACAGGTATGTGCAGCTCTCACCCCTGATCTAAGGAGCTGTTTTTTGTTATAGGGTGGAGACCATTACAGAAATCTACAACTAGTCAATATGGAGAGAACAAATTGACCATGGGGTTCCCAACCTCAAGAAATATGTCTACAAAAAGACTGTATAGATCTAACAGGCCTCTATACCAGGTCAGGTAACATTAGGTATGAGGGCTAGAAAGATTTTAAGAGCCAGAAGACTAAGATTTCTGTATGAGATAGGAATGATAGGAAACAACTCAAATAAAACCTAAGCAATCTGGTTACCCAAACAAGATCAGCACAATGACAATCCCACTTTATACATCTATGTGAACAGAGGCAATGCCACAAGTTCCTACCACTAGTTGAAGCAATTAATAACTGGCAAGAGCAGGAGATTCACTCTTCTCCAGGGATGAGTCCCCTGATAGTTTATCTAATCCCAAGTGGTCAGCGCTAAACACATTTTATTTTTAAAAAATATATGCAATATATAAAAGTGCATGCATACACACATATTTGTACGTGTAGTGCCTTGATGCTTATGAGCAACACTAATAGTACTCAGCAGGTGGTATTTATGTGTGAATACATGTATATATACATGCATGTACGTATGTGTGTGCATGTGTGTGCAACGATAATAATTAAAGAAAGATCATGAATTTCAGAGTGAGTGGTTGAGGCACTGTCAGAGTTGGAAAAAAGGAGTAGGGATAGAAATTAGGTAACAGCATTGCATGAAACTTAGAAATACTAGAATATTATGTCCCAAACCAAAAGCTAATGAGGACATGAACAGGAAAAGGGAAAAACGCTATCCACACGGTTGTAAAGCACTAGGAGAGAGCACACATGGATTTGTGTTAGTCTCCATTTGAGAGTTAGGGAGACAGGAAATTTAGTTTTCTTAATTTCTTAAAAGGAAATAAAACTCTCAGATGAAACATGAATCACTACTTAACTTTTTAATATCATAAACTTTCCCTGAGTATTATAATTATTAAATATCTTTCTCTTTCATTAAACTTTATAAAATTTCCTGTGATTTTTTCTTTGTGTGAATATATTAAACATTTAATTATTTTCATGACTTCCTTGGCATTTTTATTATCTTCTTTATCACAGCATGTTTCCGAATAAAAGGTTTCTTTCTTGTTCTGGTGTAATTTTTCCACTCGGTGAAGGAAAGGGAAAAATGGATAGTAAGATTTGAGTCCCACATTTTTTGTTGCATTGCATCCATTTTGTTAGCCTTTCTGTTTTGAGAAGCAGGGCTTACATATTCAGTGTGAATGGTGATACGAAGCGTAAGACCACTTAGTGGACAACTAAAGCCCATTAAAGCAAATGACCCAGTTAACAGACTGAAAAGATTAGTACATCAACCTGTTGCATAGCAATTGTGTATGCCAAAAGTTGCCTGCCTTCAGCCCCATCCTTGTGTCTCTAACAAACGTCACATCCCAAGAGCACTTTAAATGCAGATGTAATCTCTGAGAATGTCTTATGTACATACAATGATCTTGGCCATTTTTATCTCCTATCACTCCCTCCACTTCCTCCCAAGTCCACCTCTACCCCTCACCACCTCTCAACTTCTTTTCCTGTTTTATTTCTTTGCTTCAACTTTCTAGTCCAGCATGTGCTGCCCATATACTCATAGGTATGGTCAGTCAAGTTGGACCACACCCTTCAAAATTGCGTCTTTCTCCTTCAGAAGCTATCAACTGAAAATAGCTCAACAGCCTTCTCTATATAGCAGTTTCCATGGTTCCCACACACTTTCCAATATTTCATTTTATTATACCTATATTACTCTTAAAAATTAAAGCTATTGATGTGTTATCTAAAAGTAAAGGATTTTACCCTATAAAAAAATAAAAAAATAACAATTTCAAGTCCAAAGAATTATCCTCTGATGTCTACATACTCATTATGGTTTGCATACATCTGCACAGACAGACAGACACACACACACACATACACAAACATGTGACCCTATAAGGGTTATTCAAAAGTAGAAATTATATGTGTGAGGAACCACTTATAATTTTACCATCAATCCTTACTGTCCTGCTTCATGGGAAGAGGTAGCACGCAATATCCATAATTTATATGCACTTTATTTTTATTTACTTTTATCTTTACAATTATAATATTTTTCTACAAAATTAGAAAGATTGATGTACTGGAAAAGTAATGAGAGAGAGAGGGAGAGAGAGAGGAGAGAGGGAGAAAGGAGAGAGGAAAGAGAGGAGAGAGGAGAGGAGAGGGGGTGGAAGAGAGGGAGAGAGAGAGAGAGAGAGAGAGAGAGAGAGAGAGAGAGAGAGAGAGAGAGAAGAAAGTGCCCAGTACAAATCCTGTTGTCAAATATTTTGCCATGAATTTCCTAAACACACACACACACACACACACACACACACATACACATATGCATAAAAACAAACACACACATATACACATATATATATATACAAACACACTTATGTACACACATTCACAAACTCTCACCAAAAAAAAAAAAAAAAATATATATATATATATATATATATATATATATATATATACAAACACTAACACATATAGACACACATATGTACAAAAGCACACATGTAGTCAAACACACATATATACATGTACACATACACAGGCATACACACATGGCAGCTTTCAAATGCTTACAGCTCCGGACAACTAGCTGCAGCCTCACACCCTTACTACCCGGCATAAAATCCTCATTTATGATTTTAATTATCAGAAGTTGCTGTTAAATAACAAATAACTAAATCAGGCTTTGAAAGTACTGAATGTGAGGGCTGGGGAAATGGTCCAGTCGGAATGTACCTGGCACACAAACATGAGGATTGGCGTTTGGACTCCCAGGACCCACATAAAGCTTGTGCACAGCAGAATATATATGTTATCCCAGGCCTGGGGGTCAGGGTGGATCCAGGCAGACTCCTAGTTCTAATTGGCTAACAAGCTAAATCGAAGAATTTTTGGTTTAATGAAACATACTGTCTCAGAAAATAATGGCAATAGTGATAGAAGGGAAACACTCAATGTTGATCTCTAGCTTGCACACCTATGCACACCTATGCACACATGAACTTCACAAATGCACTCACACCACACATATAGACACAAAAATTGAGTTTGTAAAGGTCAGATTAGTAGAAAACAGGGATTTTAATTTTGCTATGTTTTGTTTTCAGATACTGTGGTACAAAGTGCAACACTGGCAGACAATCGCCTCAGTAGGGATATTGAGAAGAGATAGAGGTGTGTTTCCTGCATTTACACAACACCAGGTTTGGAAATGTCTAGCAGCCACAGGTTGTGGTTGCATTGCTGCTCTTATTTTGAATGTCACCAACTACAGTTATAAATGGATGACAAAGTCATAGTTTGTCGGGACAAAACGTAAATGTTGAGTTTTCCTGGCGGATGTGGGCCAACTGGGAGGAACAGCCAGTTAGGACTTTTTCTGAGAGACCTGAGAAATACTGAGAGAACGGTAACTACAAAGTCTAGTAAACTACCAGAGTTAAACAAATAGTCATATAATGAAGAAGAGAAGTTTCTCCCATTAAGGGACTTAGAGACATGGCTTGTAGATGAGGGCATCTCCAGAGAATGCAGAAATGTGTTCCAAGAAAATGATCAACCTTCTGTTGCTAGTATAAAATGACCCCACCCTTTCCCTGTAAGAGTCAAAACCATGGCTACAAAGCTGGATGTCGAAGGCCATACGTAGGTTGAGAAACCAAGGAAGCAATTAATATAACACTGAGTGACACAGTGGAGAGCAGCAGATGGAGGTCCTTTAATGACATTAGTGTCAAAACTTGACTATTGTACAGGAATGCAATTAGCTGATGAGTGGGAACTCGTGTCCTGGTCCTTTTATCATGGCTCGATGCTTAAAATCAAATTCGCCATTTAAAAATCAATAAATCAAACTGCATCTCGTTCTGTAATAATAACTATCACTCAGCCACAATAGCAACAGAAGCTCTACGAGTCTAACTCAAGCTTTGCCGTGTTGAACTGTTGTTCATGCCGGTGAGGACATGCTTGTAGAGAGCTGCAGTTCAGGCTTCGCTAGTTACGCCAGATGTTATCTTTCAGAAACAAACTGGCACGCAGCACCGCACAGCACAGCTTTCTTGTACCGTTATAGCCGCATCCAAGTTGCCCAAAGGAATATATGTATGCATTAGCCGTTTTTAGAACAAATGATAAGCTATGACTGGAATGGAAGCTAAAGACGAAGAGCCTTGGTGCATTTTTGTGGGCAAGATAGAACATTGTTAGGCAAAGTCGGCATCTCTGTTCTGATCTTATCTTGACACCGGCTGTTTATAGGCTTAAAAAGAAACTTGAAATTTTTAAGTTGCAGAACCTGAAAAAGAAAGTTATTTTCTGTATATTTCTTGCATATGTAACTGTGTACTATGAGTGTGCATAGTACCCACTGAGACCAGGAGAGGGCGTTAGATCTTCTGGAATTGGAGTTACAGCCTAGTAAACTGCCATGTGGGTGCAAGGAATTGAACTTGAATCCTCTAGGAAAAGCAGGTAGCCAGTACTCTTAAGCACTGGGCTGGTTGTCGGGCTCTTACATTGTAAAACATAAGCAAAGAAACATTTGAAATCAACAAAAAAGTTTTAGTATTCCTACCTCTGTCTAAAATCCGTCTGACGACAGAGACGTAGTGCTCGGGATCCTGCTCTGTGGAGATCTCCCATCTGCTCCGAGGGACATTTAATAACTGATAGAGAGGACCCGAGCTCTCCATCCCGCAAAGCAGAGTCACTACACTTCCTGGCGAGTGAAGCATCTTCTCCAGAAACCGGCACTTCATCGGCGTCAGGTCTTTTAGGAGACTATCCGATAATATCAGAAGTTTACATCTGTAGTCATCTAAATTTAGCAGTTCCAGATGTGAGGAAGAGAAACTCCGCAAGGGATATAACAGGATTGCTTCTCTTTCTACCACGTGTATAAATACTTCTCTCAAGTACACAGCCCATTCCTCAGCATCTTCTTCATGTAGCAGTAGGATATCTTTTGCATTTCCTAAAAAAAAAAAAAAAAAAAAAGAGGAAAAGGGGCTTTCTTATAGTTGAAAGGCTAACAGCAGGTTATATTACCTTTGAAACTTGTAATCCATTGTTTAGGAAACATGCTAATTTGCTTATAGCAGATACCAGTATTGAAAGATGACACCATGCTTATCAGAATCACGCAGATTAAACATTTAGTAAGATAGAACACAGTCCACACTTCGCAAAAGCCTTCTTTGTACTCACTGCATGAATGTGACCCCCAGTAAGCAGCAAAACAAATATATTTACATGAAGGGGCTCAACAGTAAAAACCCAAAAATGAGTAGAGGTAATCATGTTTCATAAATTAACAAATTGTGAACTGGCTAGGTGGCTTAGAGGATAGAAGTGCCTGCTGCCAATCTGAGGACCCAAGTTCAAGTCCTGAGCCCTACATCCTACAAGGAGAGAACTGACTACTACCACAGGTTGTCCTCTGAGTTCCACACATTTGCTGTGTCCTGTACAATACACTCCTATACATTTATAATAAAAATATTAAAATTTAAAAAGTAAGTTATTATTGAAATAAATAGAAGACCTTTGTAGAAAAATACAGAACTAACATATATCTCCCACTTAGAACCAAGATTGGTGAGGAAACAGAGCCACCAAAATCTTAAAATTCTCAGCTACCCACAAGGGGAAACAGAACATTGGTATAATTTCTTCAGAGCAATTTGAACAGATTACTGTGTATAAGTTGTTTTCAAAAGGTGAATTCCCTAGCATTTTGATACTATAAAATACTGTACTGAGCAGCAACGGAAAGGAAGTAGCCATGGCTACATGCAACACGGATAAATCTAAAAAACAACACTGAGGGAAATAAGTGAGAGTGCACATAGCAGATGTCTCTAACCCACTGGACACAGGTAAGGATATTTGAGAAAAGGGTTAGTGGATCAGGCCAAGAAGCCTGCTGGAGCTTGGGACTTACTCTCTATCTTGCTCTGGGTAGGGGTTACATAACTGTACACATACAGAGAAATGAATCAATTTGTATAGCTTTGACTCCAGCGTCTTAAACTCTGGGTCAGGACCCTGTCTGGGAGGGTTGAGATAATTTGGCAAGAGTTAAGGGATTTCTGAACTCCTGGCAACCAAAATTCAGTTCCACATCAAACGCCTACTGAAACTAAGGTGTTCCTGGCCACACGCTCCTAGGCTACTCTGTGCAACTTCACTGCAGGCTTCGTTTTGAACACGGAGCAGGCATGTTTTGCATTGTGCACAGCCACACCATGGAAAGCCATGGCATGCTTCTTGCTCATATCCAGACTACAGTGTGTTATGAACTGTCAATACAAAGTCATCTCATCCTAGAGAAACATAGGGTTCAATTATAGGAATCATCCTTTTAGTATTTAATACTGTTATTCCTCAGTGTACAGGTCAAATTAATATGCCTTTGAAGTGTACTGTGTTAGAATGATTAATTTTAAAAATTACTATTTGAGCTGCTGACTTGAATTTCATGAAAAGTTGCTTGGTAAATTTTACCTTATCACTATCTGTCAGGTTTTTCTCTCTAAATATGCTATAATTTTTCCCCTGTGGTGTTTTCAGCATTGGTGATTATAGAGAATCAACAAACTCCAAAAAATGTTAAGATGCTTTGTGTCCCAAGTATCAAATATTCTGTTGATACTTTATTCCTTATGTAAAAAATAAACACATTGATTAGCATGCAGATTTGGTTGTCTGTAATAAATGATTAAAAAGAATACATATATATCAAAGAATTTTTTAAGTGTCCTTATAATGTATTATCAATACATGTTTAATTTATATACTACTTTTATAGACCTATATACTATATAGCTGGGGTGATGGTAAAACTTGATCACAAGCAGAAGAATTTAAGATGCTGTGATTTAGAATGAACATAAACTGAAGTGAAATGAACAAGAAACTAAAGAAATGTAGCAAAAGGAAGGTTAGGGATGAAATGATTCAATAGTCTCTGAGACTGGTCAAGCTTGCAACAGGTGGATTTGGGGAACAGGATCCATATATATTTAGATGATTATTTCACTGATATTTAAAAGCCTAAAGTTAATACCAATCACAGAAGCTTGACAGATCAGAAAGGATTTTTTTAAAACGTAAAGACATGTGCATGTTAAGATTTGCACATACAATAAAAACTTAAGTAAAATTAATTCCATTAAAGCAAAGCAAAACAAAAGTTATAATAGAAAGTGAAATAATTGTGCATTGTTTGGGCCAGTGTTGTCCATGCTTAAGGTCACAATAATGTCAAAGTTGATTAGTCATTAACTGCAAGTTGAGAGTAAAGTGTCCTAGAGAATAAGTCAGATGACATAAATTCATTCATACCAGTAGACAGATGCCAACAAATAATAGCTAACATCAAAAATGCATAAATAATAATTAGTATTAATAATAACACAACACATTTATACATAATATAAGCAACTTAATTTTTAGTGTATTTGTCAAAAACACATTAGATTAAAAAATGATTGATAGATATGATTGATAGATAAATAGTATAGACATGGAAGAGAACAAAAGAGAAACCGCTGAAAGGACCTGGATCTTCAGCTTCTGAGGGAAGGACCTATGTTGGGAACATAGGAATTGTTGGTCATCAGTGCACATGATTTGTCACTGTTCAACATGAAACATAAAGGAAATAAACATTCAATGACAGACAAAATCCAGCCCCAAAACAACAGGGCCAAAGAGAGGACATGGAAATGTAGCAACTCAGAAAAAGAAACAGAGATGACTTGAATACATGTCACTGCAGAACTCAGACCAACACTGAGGGCATTAGGATTTATATCACAAAACAGTGTTCAACAGCTGGGGAGGTGGCTCTCTGGTAGAAAGCCAGTCTAGGATACCAAAGTCTAAGTTCCATCTATCTATCTATCTATCTATCTATCTATCTATCTATCTACCTACCTATCTATCTATCACTCCATCTATGTATCTATCTATCTAACAAAAAAACAAAGAAAACAGAGACGCTTTAATGAAATAGTTAAAATAACAAATAGAGAAACAGTATTGCTTCTCCATTTATCACCGAACTTGAGAATCTAAGTACTAACTTCTCTTTAATAATATAATATGCTGTCTAAATTTAGTGTCTACAATTTTATCCAAAAATTAGTGCAACCTTTAGTGATTTTCAATACTCTGAATACCTCTTGTTCATGGTGAAAACTGAACAGGCATTTTTCTTTTCTTTCTTTCTTTCTTTCTTTTTTTTTTTTTTTTTTTTTTTTTTTTTTTTTTTTTTTTTTTTTTTTTTTGAGATAGGATCTCTCTCTGTGTTAGCATTGGCTGTTCTAGACTCACTTTGTAGACCAGGCTAGCCTCGAACTCACAGCGATCTGCCTGCCTCTGCCTCCCGAGTGCTAGGATTAAAGGTATGCGCCACCACACCCTGCTCAGGCATTTTCATTTAGGATTGATTTCTATTCTGTCAATAATATCTTTATGCTAATTTTCAGAAGACTGGAGACTGACATTAAGCATTACTTCTTTCTTCCTGATAGACAAAGTCCTGTAAGTCATTTGGTCTTTAACTACCTCCATTATTATTTATTGAGAATTTTTGGGTCCTCGATATGCCACTAAATCATTAACGTGCCTTAGTGTCAGCAGGTCTCCCCTTGGCTCCCCTATGATCTGCATGAAAAGAATTCAGACAAGGCACCCAGAACAGTTTATTCTAGATAACACTCTCAAGTGGGTGAGTCTGGACAATGACTGAAGGCATTATTGCTCCCAATTGCAGTTTAGTTAGGCTTTATGTAATTTTTAAAGTCTCTAGAACAAGCATCTGTTTCTGAGAAACTTTTTCCTGTCCAGGTGATTGATAGGCCTATGTGAAGTGAGTCTTATAGGAAGGAGAGGAAGCATAAAGCCTCCGGATGGACAGGAATCTTACAGAGCTTAGCACTATTAAAACCAGGTTTAGGTAGTTACTTACTAATGACCTGCACACAATTCAGGATGTCTAAATATAGCCAGTGATAAGACCCATGCATCAGACCAGTAATGACAGCCTACAGTACCAGTACCTGGTTTGTCAGAACATGGTCAAAAGGATGATGCACGTGTCGTGTCTGTTTTTAAGTTGAGGTCTTTAATCCATTTGGACTTGAGATTGGGACAGATACTAGAACTTGAAGCTGGACTCTGGGGAGCCCTATAGGGAGACCATCAAAGCTGGAGGATCTGGACACAGAGGAGCATGATCCTCTCCATCAGAGGTCTAGGGGAGGAGAGTAGGGCAGAAGGAGGAGGGTGGGAATGGGAAGATAAGAGTGAGTGAATAATAATTGGGATGTAATGAGTGAATAAATTATACACACACACACACACATATACATATATATATATGCACAGTGAACAGTGCCCTAGGGAACTGTGAGAGAGGCTCCAGGAGAAAAAGCAGAGGGCTTTGGCCTTTTACCTCAGGTGTACTTTGCTCCCTGGACTGTTCTTGAATATGATTCCATGCCTCCTGTGTTAAACATTTACATTCAATTTACATGACATGCTTATTCTTGTTGGATGTTGGAACATGGCTATAAAGCCCAGCCTGGTGAAAGAATATGCTGAGTCCTGTCCTTCTGCCTTGCTCTCCTGCTTTCCCATGTACGACCTATAGTACATACCATGCAGTTGTGTTTAAATTGTTCTGTTCTGAGAAAATTCTGGGAAAGGGCTGCTCTGCTAGTATTTCCTATGTGCTTACTAGTGTTTATTTACATGTTTAGAACTTTCCTTGGATCATTGTATAAAACTACGCTGAAACTTAAGTAAAGTTGTCTACAATATGAGACCACCCCATTCTTTAAGGTATTCAAATCCCAGGTCTCACAGACAGATCGGCACAGGTTGAAAAAAAAAAGTGACACAGGTTTTACAGGCTATTGGGGAAGGGGTCCAGCCCCAGTATCCTCCAACTCTGCTGATGGTGGTCTAGCTCCTGAGCATATTCGTTTAAGTCTTACAAGGTAAGCAAAGATGGCCTTCTTTACCAACCACAGAGGGGAATTTGTCACAGTCAAAAGAATGATCACAGACCTTTGTACCATCTTTGATTATTTTAATAGGAAACTGAGTTGAGTCCAAAACCAAAACTTAATAGAAGCTGTAGTCATATCTATGACACTCTTGTTCTTTGTCTTAAAATGGAGGGTTATGTATGCTACATCCCACAGTATTACTACAGTTTTAAGTAGGCTGTAAATCCAACAAGAATTATTCCTGAGTTAGCCAGAGTCGTCTGGAGGCTATGCACTTCATTTTCCAGACTTGAACTAAATCAAATCTAAGTCATTATTCATCATCATGAAGATCAGCCAAATTTTACGGGTTGGGAAATTAAGTAATAAATGATGAACTCTGGGGTCATAGAAATACATATGTCATTCCTGGACATATATAACATAATCAAAGAACGTTACTACCAAAGATGCAATTAAAGTCCCAAATAGGTTATTCAAAATGTAAGTCTGAAATCTAGCAATACAAAAGTACTGAAAGCACTGTACAACTGCGCTGTGTGACTTACTCGGGTGTTTTGAACAAATGTACACATGACCTAAAAGTGGGGCTAAAAAGCCAAGGTAATAATCCATCCAAACATAGTTTAGTGAACCAATGAGTTATGGGTGACTGCATGGTCACAAACAGAATGAGTGAGCTGTTACAGGAAAGAACGTGACTCAAGATCAGCTGCATCACCAAAAAGCCCCATGACATTAATCTCAGAGTAGCTGGATTGTAGAGTCTCTCCTTTAGACAAGCTTCTACTTTTTATATATGACAGCCCCACCCATGATCTGGAGCAATTATAAGCACGCAAAATGACTTGCACATCCCAGGTGAACATGTTAAGACCCAACCTCTTTGACTACAGGGAAGTGGCGCTTGGATAATTCATATCACCATCTCTGTCTGCTTGGCTTGTTTCTGCCATCACTGAAGGACGCAGCAATCTCTCAGTCACAGCGTGTGCTCCAGGGTAGATAAAAGCCACGCCACACTGATGCCCAGAGACAGTTTCTTTATTCTAACAAATTGTTCTTCAAGAACAAAATAAAGCCATATTAACTTTCTTTTGACTTATTATGAAGTGTTCTGTCAGATTCAATAATGTCTCATTTGTCTTATAAAGCACTGTAATGAATTTTTAATCTAGAACTTTGTATTAATAATTTATATTAATAATTGTGTTTATACAGAAAAAATATGCATATTACCCAAAGAATGAGGCTAAACATAAATCAAAATTCTTTTCTAGAAGCTCGGCGTCCGATAGACATTTTTCTTTATTTTGAATGAAAGCCAGTCTCAACCCAAGATTTCATTAAGCATAATGGGAAAACATTGCAAGATTGTAATTTTCAAAAGTATACTTTTCTCACTGGAAAAAAAAAAGCAGAGGAAAAATAGGTGGTCTAGAGATATTTCTTAGTGACTGAGTGCTTGCCCCGCATTAGCAAGGCCCTGATAGATTCTTAGAAAAAGATAAAAAAAATGATAAAATAAAAGTTATGTTAATGCTACTTCATCTTGTTATAATCATGTACATTAAAGCAAAACACAGCTCTCATTTTAAAAGAAGGAAGAGGTAGTTTATCCTGAGCCAAATATGAAAGACCAAGACCTGAGAACATGGATTCAGGTTGCTTGAAATGAAATGCTCCAACAAAGAAGTGATAAATTATAGAGCTTTTTATCTTACAGAAAAGAAAAAAAATGTTGTGAGGCAAGGCGATGACTAAGGAAATCAGTGCAGGCAGCATATTACAGGAAAGCAGAGGCGTTACAGGTTGTAGATATCTGACCACATTTTTAGTTTTTTGATTGGTGAACACTAATAATCTACTAAGAACATATTCAAGGGGTTTTCCTGATATTCAAAAGGATATCAGTTAGATATAAAACTGGGCTATGCAGTCAGAGAAATGGTCCAGTGTTTCAAGGCACTTGAGTGCACTGATAACCAGGGATCGATCCTGGGGTTCTACAAGGTATTAAGGAAAACTAACACCTAAACAATACACACACACAAACACACACACACTTACTTCCTCACACACATACTCACACCACAAACTATACACACAACACACACAACATATGCAAACCAGACACACACACCATATATACATACACACACACACTCCCCCCACACACACACTCCCCCACACACCCCCCCACACACATACTTCCTTAACAAAAGTGGACTATGGTTGGCTCTGAAGGAAACTAATGATATTTTTTTTTCTAAATCTGTAACATTCTTGCTTTCTATAATCATGATGTCCTAATCACTCATCCTTGTAGAACACGGGTGTGTGTTTGTGTTTTGTTTTTCTGGGAAGCTCAGTACATGTGCATATACCTTTATTTCTGTCACTCAGTAAATACAGATGAATCAGTTTTACATTGCAACTCTGTAATATTTTTAGTATAACAGGAAGATAAAACTGGGATTCTAAAGGTATTAGGATGGTGGAACATTAGGTCATATTTCTCCTCCAGGAAAGTTGGTTTGTATCATTTTTTTTTACAGATTTGCATGAGTCTATGCAGTCAACAGTACAGGTATATATCCCATATCTCCCTTGACCAGCTACAGCCACTAGTTTTCAGTTCTTCAGTACCTCACTTCTTCCTTCTGCTTTTGAAGCTCTGGCACTTTTCTCTGATGCTGTGCACTAACTCACACAGAGACTATTCTACAAAAACTGCCTGACACTTAGAAACTTCCTGACTCTTAACAAGGTGAGAGCCTGAAACTTATGAATGGGATGACTTTTTAAGGGTTATTAGAATGGAAAAGGCAATGTATAAACCTGAATATTTAAATATGTCAATAGGGTTGTACTGATATGGTATTCAAGACTTAATGTGTTATTTCAAGTACACAGATGGCATGAACAGCCTGTGAGCACCACCTAATCTGAAATGCCAGAAGTTTCCTGTTGTGATAAGCACAGTGACCAGCAGGCTCACTTCCTCTAAAGGGTTAGATGGGAAATACTTTGGGCTTTGTGGACCACATAGGATCTCTTCTCTCTTTTCCCCTGGTTTTTCCTTCTACCTTTGTTCGCTTTAACACTTTAACGGTGTCAAAAGAATTCTTTGCTCACAAGTAAAGTACAAACAGGACACTAGCTGATCACTATCTTTGTCTGTAGTTAGTTAACCTCCTTTATAGATTGTTCTTTCTCTTTATAAAGCATTAAACTGTTCGTTTATGAGAATACTATGGTTTTTATTTTTTAGGTTTTTTGTTTGTTTGTTTGTTTTGTTTTGTTTTGTCCTCTGAAGCA